>NC_138769.1:220229006-220491506 GCF_965119305.1 Pelophylax lessonae
TATCAAATTGTACGATTTCCCTTTAATCAGTACAGTTTTCATCGAAAATACATTACAAATACAATACAATACGTTACATTGCTTCCAAATTTTTATTCTGTCATACACGATTTTTTGTACTTTAGTAACCTCTTAATTTTCGATATAAGTCTAGCATGCAAAAAAAAAAAAAAAGGATGATCATTTGTTCAATAACCCATCATGTGTGTGCGAGGCTTAAGAACATTTTCAGCAAGTATAGAAAAATACTCAATGATCTTGCAAGCAATGCAGAGTCCTGGCCATGTGAGATAAAAAAGGACAAATATCCTTATCTTTCTTGTGGAAACTACTAGTCCCATTAATCCAGCATGTAATGGAGATAAACTAAAGCATATAGTCCAGACTGTGTGGTAACCATGGCTCCCTCCATAGATACAGTGGAGTAATGAACGTAGACACACTGGACTGGAAGTGTGTTATTTGCAGGATTACAAAATGAAAAAAAAAGGGAAAAGGCTTGAACAAATAAAACTAATTCAAATACAAAGCAAGGACTGGTAAACTGCAATATATCTAAATGTATTTTGTGTTTGAGTCTAGGTTATTTTCAAAGGTACATATA
Source organism: Pelophylax lessonae (assembly GCF_965119305.1). Taxonomy (NCBI): domain Eukaryota; kingdom Metazoa; phylum Chordata; class Amphibia; order Anura; family Ranidae; genus Pelophylax; species Pelophylax lessonae. The sequence goes on from NC_138769.1 coordinate 220,229,611, forward strand.
CAGTATATGGGTATGTTAATGCCTCCCAAAAGCACTGGAGAAAGTTGTCTTTGTTGTTTGTAAATCCTGTGTAAAATAGTGCAGTAAAATCCCAACTCTTATAATGATGAAAACTTGTCTTTTCCTACTAGTTGTGCCCAACTCTGTTACCAGTTGCCTCAATATTTTTGATATTGCCACTGTAAAGTGGTATGTGACAATCGAATAATTAAGCACACGCAATCATTTGATGTTTAGCACTTGTGTGAAATGCCTTTAAGTTGTTTTAGTTTGCTTAGAATTTTTGGCAGCTGAAATTGGAAAGGAAAGAAATCAGATTCCGTGGAATAACATTTTTGAATAGGTTCTAAATCAGGTAGAGCTTTGAACATTTTTTAGTGTTTTTTTCCTTAATCCGTTCACTTGTCGTTAGGTGTCTATTTCCCAAAAATGATTTGGGCAATTCACCTAGTGAATATTGGCTCAAAAGATTTGGGCCAGTATTTGATAGATTTTGTCACCCGTTTCTGTGTGCATTCGATTTTCCTATATTGGGGAAGCTATTGGGTGAATCTTGCTAAATCACTCGCTTATCTAAAGCACAGTAGAGGTTATTTTCATATTTCTGGTCACATTTTTGGGCAAATCTTCATTGCTAGTATGTGGAATAATACCAGCTATGGGCAGTGATGTCATGGGGAACTATTTCTCCAGTGTTCCCTGGGCACAGAGGTTGTAAACCGAGAAAAAATGTTTTTTTTTTTCTTTACATCCTGAAAGAGAAAGACATAATGAGCTAGTATGCATCGCATACTAGCTCATTATGAAATACTTACCTTAGAACGAGCCCCCGCCGCGCCGCTCGCTTACCTCTACCACAGGCGACACGTCCAGTCGCCCGTCTTCCGGGATCGCGGCATCCGGCCATCTGATTGGCCGGAGCCGCGGTGACGTCACTCCCGCACACGCGCGCGGGAGCCGATGGTCACGGCACGGGGCTCTGAAGGAACGGCACGATCGGCCGTTCCTTCAGAGCGCATGCGCCAGTGACGTCACTGGCTGCATGAAATGTAAATATCTCCTAAACGGTACATGTTTAGGAGATATTTACAGTACCTATAGGTAAGCCTTATCATAGGCTTACCTATAGGTGGAAGTGTCAGAGGAGGGTTTACTTCCTCTTTAAAACCATGTCAATTGTGGGGTTGGAGCAGTGAGGAAGGAAGAAAACCTGTGCTCCCCCTTCTTTTCTTTTTCCAATTCTTTATTTCCACAGTTTAACCAGTTCTGGACAGCAAGAATTTGCCCCCTTAATGACCAGGCCCTATTTTGCGATTTGGCACTGCGTTAATTTAACGGACAATTGCGCGGTCATGCAACGCTGTACCTAAATAAAATTGATGTCCTTTTTTTCCCACAAATAGAGCTTTCTTTTAGTGGTATTTGATCACCTGTGCGATTTTTATTTTTTGCGCTATAAACAAAAAAAGAGCAACAATTCTGAAAAAAAAAACAATATTTTTCACATTCTGCTATATAACACTCCCAAAAAAAATTAAAAATCAGAATTTTTTTAACATTTTAGGCCAATTTATTTTCTGCTACAGATTTTTGGTAAAAAAAATTGCAATAACCATATTTTGATTAGTTTGCGCAAAAGTTATCGCGTCTACTAACTACGGGAAAGATTTATGTCATTTTTATTTTTTTACTAGTAATGGCAGCGATCTGCAATTTTTTGAAGGACTGCGACATTGCGGTGGACAGATCGGACCCGACTGACATTTTTGACACTTTTAGGGGGACCAGTGACATTACTACAGTAATCAGTGCTAAAAATATGCACTGTTACTGTAATAATGGCACTGGCACCGAAGGGGTTAACAGTGTGGGTGATCAAGGGGTTAAATGGGTGTTTCTAACAGTGGGGGACGTGGCTTGTGAAATGATCATAGAGACCTGTGATCCTATATAGAAGGATCAGAGGGGCTCTGTGATCATTCCAGGGAGAAGAACACAGCTTCTTCAGCAGGGAATGATCGCGGGTGTCAGGCAGCAATCCGAGCTGCCTGCGCCGTGCATCGGCTTCCCCGCTGACGAGCGCTGGCCGCGCGCGCTCACCCCCTAGCTCCCTGCGCGCGACCGGCGTATACCTACAGCGGTCGTAAAGTGGTTAAGAAAGGTTGCATGTACTGGCAGTTCCACTCACAGGTGGGGCAAACTTGCACAATAAGGTAAAACAAGTGAAACAAGTATATAACATGAACAAAGAAACTGATATCGGTTTGCCAAACCAGTTTAAAGATCATGTGTAGATTAAAAACATGCCTAAATATTAATTCATAAGAAAGAGTGCACTGTAAACTAAAATTGCAGAATGAAATTTTTATTTAGTTGAGGTTTAGGGGACAGTTAACCCGGGATGATGAAATGGACTGAAGGGATAAAGGAGGAAAATGTGGTCAAAAATAGAGTTGGGAGAAGAGAGGAAAAAAGAGGAGATTTTTACATGTACAATGCCTTGAAAAAGTATTCAGACCCCTTGAAATGTTACACATTTTGACATGTTACAACCAAAAATAAATGTACTTTATTTGGATTTTATGTGATAGACTAACACTAAGTGGCATAAAATTGTGAAGTGGAAGGAAAATGATAAATGGTTTTCCAAATTTTTTACAAATAAATATCTCAAAAGTGTAGCATGCATTCGTATTCAGCGCCCTTTACTCCAATATCCCTAACTAAAATCTAGTGGAACCAATTGCTGTCGGAAGTCACATAATTAGTCAAAAGAGTCCACCTGTGTGTAAGTTAATCTCAATATATATACAGCTGTTCTGTGAAGCCCTCAGAGGTTTGTTAGATAACCTTAGTGAACAAACAGCATCATGAAGGTCAAGGAACACACCAGATCAGGGATAAAGTTGTGGATAAGTTTAAAGCAGGGTTATGTTTAAAAAAAAAAAAATATCCCAAGCTTTGAACATCTATCGGAGCACTGTTCAATTCATCATCTAACAATGGAAAGAGTATGGCACAACTGCAAACCTACCAAGACATGCCCATCCACTTAAACTGACAGGCCGGTCAAGGAGAGCAATAACCAGAAAGCAGCCAGGAGGCCCATGGTAACTCTTGAGAAGCTGCAGAGATCCACAGCTCAGGTGGGAGAATTTGTCTGCAGGTCAACTATTAGTCATGCACTCCACAAATCTGGCCTTTATGGAAGAATAGCTAGAAGAAAGCCATCATTGAAAGAAAGCCATAAGAAGTCCCATTTGCAGTTTGCAGGAAGCCATGTAGAGGACACAGCAAACATGTAGAAGAAGGTGCTCTGGTCAGATGAGAACAACATTTTACTTCTTGGCCTAAAAGCAAAATGCTATGTGTGGTGAAAAAATAACACTACACATCACCCTGAACATACAATCCCCACCATAAAACATGGTGGTGGCAGCATCATGTTGTGGAGATGCTTTTCTTCAGCAGGGACAGGGAAGCTGGTCAGAGTTGATGGGAAGATGGATGGAGCCAAATACAGGGCCATCTTTAAAGATAACCTTTTAGAGTCTGCAAAAGGCTTGAGACTGGGGCGGGGGTTCACCTTCCAGCAGGACAACGACCCTAAACATACAGCCTGAGCAACAATGGAATGGTTTAGATCAAAGCATATTCATGTGTTAGAATGTCCCAGTCAAAGCCCAGACCTAAATGCACTTGAGAATCTGTGGTAAGACTTGAAAATTGTGGTTCACAGATGCTCTCCATCCAACCTGATAGAGCTTGAGCTATTTTGCAAAGAAGAATGGGCAAAAATATCACTCTCTAGATGTGCAAAGCTGGTAGAGACATACCCAAAAAGACTTGCAGCTGTAATTGCAGTGAAAAGTGGTTCTACAAGGTATTGACTCGGGGGGGCTGAATACAAATGCATGCCACACGTTTCACATATTTATTTGTAAACATTTTTGAAAAGTATTTATCATTTTCTTTCCACTTCACAATTATGTGTCACTTTGTGTTGGTCTATCACATAAAATCCCAATAAAATACATTTACGTTTTTGGTTGTAACATGACAAAATGTAAAAAATTGCAAGGGGTATGAATACTTTTTCAAGGCACTGTATATCAATGATTTGTAGATATGATATGAGTTAAAGGTCTTAAGTTAAAATCCCCCTGGGAGGGGGTGGTGAGATGAAAAAAAAGGGTACATTAGAGAATAAACTCTCAACCTGTCAGTGCTTTCTTATAAAGGATACAGGCAGGCCTTATTGGAAGGTGTGTAGCAAGCTTTCTATCCTTCCTCAACTGTAAATCGAAAAAGCTGCTTCATAATCAGAGAAAAACCTTTATTGAATCTAGTAAAAGCAGTTTTTTTTTTTTTTTTTTTAAATTTCTGTTTTGTCTTTCAGAGAGGAGGGTCAGGTCCTCCATGTACATGATGTTATTTATTTTGGAGTACCATTGGCTAATATTGGGCAGATTGGGTTGGTTCTAGTTACATAGGATAAATGCCTTTGCTGCATTAGGAGATGGTAAAAAAAAAATGTATATTTGGATTTGAGAATAGGCATGAGGTGAAGTAAACAAGCTGCCGGATTATTTTAGCACTGCGTAAACTGCCGGCGCTATATAAATACTATATAATAATAATAATAATTTTCAAGGTAAATGTCTCTAAAATGGAAGATTACAGGTAGGATCTGGGATCAGAATTTTTGGATAATAGGGCAGTTCCACAAAATGTGTATAAAGTCCCTGAGACAAGCTTTACATCTCAAGCACCTGCCATCCGGGTCTGTATACAGTACAGTATATGCGAGCCAGTACCAAAAGGGTCCTGTACCACCTGGTCATGATTTTATAATTCAGCTCTTGAAATTTGTTTCAGATGAATGACTCTGTAACAAAAGAGAATTACATGTTCTCTTTGCTGTTCTGTGAAGGACCTTTGTAAATCCTTTCCTCATTTTTGTAGAAATGATTCTGGGGGCAGTTTAAGTTTTAAGTTTTAAAAGAACTGATGTGAAGTAGACATTGTGCATGTTTTTGGTCCTTCCGAAGAGCAAAGATCTTTAAATCTGGTCAAAGGCCTCTTAAAAGCCCCAGTATCGGACAATTAGTTTATAAAATGAGAGAGTTGAATGCAACACCAGAAGTCCAGCTCTGGTCTGACTGATCCCAGTTAGGAAAGATCTGGGATTTTCCTGGTGTCTCGCATAGAACTCACTCTGTTGAATCAAAGTATTACAAAATTGTATTGTTTCGACCAGTTAGGGTGTCCAATGGTCGGGGTCATTGGCGATGGGTAGGCTGTAATTCCTCATTTCATCAAAGGGAAAAAAGCTTTCAGCATGGATTCAATTTATGGATGATGTTTTGCCTGGCATTGAGCTGGAACCCCAGCCCACAGGGCTCCCTCAATAAGGAAGGATAGACAATCTTGTTCAATAGAAATCCATAATATGTATTGTTTATTACAATGCCGGTCCGTAATACAGCCAAAGTGTGTGGTGGTGTAATAACGGATGGGATCTGAGAAACCCATTCCCCCTTTACAATACATCTTTACAGATTCAGGAAGATGCTCTTCCTTCATCTGACCCGAAAATGCTGGATGGACGCCAGAAGATACTTTCAGATTTTACTGGAATTTGAAAAGGTAAATGCTACTTAAAGTGGTTCTAAAGGCAGAAGGTTTTTTACCTTAATGCATTCTATGCATTAAGATAAAGAAAAAAAAAAAAAACCTTCTGTGTGCAGCAGCTCCCCTCTGCCCCCCTAATACTTACCTGAACCCCATCTTGATCCAGCGATGTTGCACAAGAGACTCAGCTGTCTTGGACTCTCCCTCCTGATTGGCTGAGACACAGCAGTGAGCCAATGAGGAGAAGGAGGGAGCAGAGCCGAGCCATGGCTCCATGTCTGAATGGACACACAGAGCAGCAACTGGGCTCGGGGGCACTAGGCAGGAGGGAGAGGCCTACAGGGCCTACGAGAGACCTGAGAAGAGGATGATCTGGGCTGCTCTGTGCAAAACCACTGCACAGAGCAGGTAAGTATAACATGTTTTTATTAGTTTTAACTCCCCCTCCCCCCAAAAAAAACAAGGCTTTGGTATCACTTTAAAATAGAACAATAAAATAATCTTAAAACATGTCTGTTTTTTAATACTGCTCCCTACCTGTAGGCACCAGCGAACTAGTTAGTGGTCCAAGGGATTCCTGGAAACCAGTTCTCCTGGGAGGGTACAACCAAATTCTTGCCCCTTGTGGGAGCAGGGTAGATAGTACATAGCCCCCCCCCCCTCATGCCAGCACAACCTAGAAGCCAAGGAGCATGCAGTCTGCTATCAACGTAGCAGGGGGGCTGCATGCCTGATTTGATCTTATTATGGAAGTGCGTGTTGTACTGGGCTTGTTTGCTCTTTTGCTCTGGAAGTAGGTCATGCTGTTTTTTTGTTATTTATATATATATATACATTTTTTTCCAGGTAAGTCTATCCTGGCTCCACCAGAAAACTATACTTTTACTTTCTCCATCATCTCCATCCCTGTGCAGTAGCAGCACTCACTGGGCTGGTTCATTTGGGGAGGGAGAGGTTGCTGTTTTTTTTCCAGCATTTATATATATATATATATATATATATATATATATACACACACACACACATATATATATATATATATATATATATATATATATATATATATGTACATATATATATATATATATATATACACACACACACACACACACACATATATATATATATATATATATATATATATAAATGCTGGAAAAAAATAGCAACCTCTCCCTCCCCAAATGAACCAGCCCAGTGAGTGCTGCTACTGCACAGGGATGGAGATGATGGAGAAAGTAAAAGTATAGTTTTCTGGTGGATGCAGGATAGACTTCCCTGGAAAAAATGAATTTTACATTATCAGTATTAGGATAATACACCTATGCAGATGTATTATCCTAATACTGATAATGTACTTTAACTTCTGTTGTATAGGAAACTCAGGACAATTCTGTCACAATATATACCCCAGAAGAAGCGGTTTGATGTAACTGCGAAACATGTGGGGTGAATATCCGGTTCTTAATATCGGATGTATACAGTACTGAGGAATCCACTATGCTTCTGTATTTATCCAAATATCTTTTTTTGTTATGTGAATGTTGTTTTTAATTTTTTGTATTTATAAATTTGACATTTTTTATCTTATGGTTATGTGTCTCTATATATAAAACAGTGGTATGGTACCATTTAAAAATCCCACCAGCCCTCTGCTTCTTTCCATTCCTTCTTTCTTTCTTCTCTTTCTCCCTCCTGGAGGAATCTCATCCTACTTTACTCTGGGTTGATAGGCTCTGAGACCTGGAGCGTATCCCCTCCCCTCTTTTTTCGGTTTACTCCCAATATTCAAAAGGACAAAGGTAAGTATTTTACCACGCAGGATGGTGGAGAAATTTTTTAAAGAACTGTGTTATAGCATATGGTTGTACTTTATAGTATTGCCTTTTTTTAAACATTTGTTCTAAAATATTACTACATATTTTACAAATGCTTACCTGCTATTTAAAAGAAAATAGATTTCCTACAGTTGAATCATCTTGGGAGATAATATATACTTTATTTACTTAGAAGCCAGCTGTGTAGCTATTTTAGTGCATTTAAGAGCATGAATGGATTTATCATAATTCCCTTTAATGATTTGAAATGAGTGCACCTGTTTCTGCACTCTAGCAGCTTAACATGTTTCTATTGAATATGGAGGAATGATCTATGTAGTCACGACGCTAAAAACAAAACATGAGTGTACAAAGGAAACATTATATTGGAGTTTCTTATCAAGATGAGTGGCTGACTGCAACTTGAAGTATTAGATTACATGGATGGATTAATTGTACCCGAAATGCAATAAACTTAATCTGAATTAAAAGGCAAAAGGTTAAGTAGATGGAAGTCAGTTACTGTTTTAAGGTAAGAAAGCATTTTTGGGGACATTTTACAAGAGATGTAAGGGGTAATAAGCCCAACATTCACCAAAATCCTATTTGATCAACATTCACGTTATGTATCAAGCCAACCCGGTGAACATTCACCGATCATTTGCCCAGTAAACATGACATTAAGTCCCCGTTCACACTGGGGCGACCTGTGAGGCGACCTGGTCGCCTCACAGGTCACCGTAAGTCGCCTTCCATAGGGAAGCTGCGGACTGGTTCTAATAGGAGCGACACAAGTCGCTCCGACTTAGAAAAAGGGTCCGGAGCTTCTTTGGGGCGACCCGGAGCGACCGTCATAGACTTCAATGTTATGAAGTCCGTGCCGGCCGCTCCGAGGTCGTGGCGCGCTGCTCGCACCGCGACCTCGGAGGTCGCCCCGGGAAGTAGCGTCGCTGCTATGTGAACGGGGCCTTAGCACCAACTGTTTTCAATAGGAAAAGGTCTTTTCTGTAACATATACCTTATGTAAGAACAGAGTGAATGTTACAATCCCTGCACATTCCCCTGACATCTCCTCAAGCTCGATTTAACTAAAAAGCTTATGTATAAACCCCTGAGCTTAATGAAAAATATGTTTTTTAATCCCTTTCACTGCCAGAGCCGTTTTTGCTTTTTTTACAAATGTTTTATTATTATATTATGCAGGATTTATATAGCGACAACAGTTTTCACAGCGCTTTACAATGTTAGGGCAGACATTACAGTCACAATACAATTCAATAGAGGAGGAATATGTGGGCCTTTCTCTATATTTTAGGCCTGAAGATTACACAAAACCCCCAAACATTATATGTTTTCTAAAAGCAGGGATCTCCAAACTATGACCCTCCATCTATTGAAACAGCTACAGAACTACACATCCCATGGCATTGTAAAACTCTGACATTCACAGACATGACGAGGCATGATGGGAACTGTAGTTCCTGAACAACTGGAGGACCATAGTTTGGAGAACCCTGCCCTAGAGAATAAAATAGTGGTAATTCCAATTTTTTATATCACTTGATATTATTCGCAAAGGTCTAGGAAACACAACATTTCTGAAAAAAAACACACAAAAGTGAATTTTTTGGCAAACAAATTCATAAACTACCCACATTTTAGGTAAAATATAAGGCCTCATGCACACTGGATGTTATCAAAATGTCAGTAGAAAGCTGTAGCTGTAGAAGGAGTTTTCCAGCTTTTTTGCAGTAGCATTTTTCAGCTTTTTTTCAGCTGTAGCGTTTTTTAGCAAAATTATATTCCCCACAAAAGCTTATGGCTCAAAGACGTTGATAAAAGCAGGATTCTGGCGTTTTTCAGCGTTTTTAAGCTTTAATCAGAGTTAGAGCATTTTTACAGCTGAAAAATGCCTCTTAAAACCCACTGGTTCTGGGGTATTTTTCCAGCCAGAAAACGCCCCTGCCAAAAACTGCTGATAACAGCCTATGTGTGCATGGACACATAAGATAACATGCTGGGAAGTTTACTGGCTGTAGAAAAAAACGTCTAACGCCAAAAACAGCAGCTGTAAAAACGTCCAGTGTGCATGAGGCCTTGAAGATGAGGTTGCACCGAGTAAATATTTACCCAACATGTCAAACCTTAAAGTGGCAGTAAACCCTCCTATCCTTTGAAGCCATAGAAGCTACTATCTTGGCCTCTCTTTAATCTGCAACAGCCATAGGGCTGCACATGCGATCTGTTATGAAACAAGCCATTAGAGGGTTTAACAGTTTGGTTGAGAGCACAACCAATCTGACAGCTTGAATTTCCAGCACGTACCTGTACGTCGGCTCGGATAAGTGGATGTACTGGGATGATGCCTGCAGCTGCAGGCATCATCCCAGTACTGTTCTTTAGAGACGGTGGTAGGCTTTCAGAAGATAACAGCTGGCCAGAATCCCAGTGAGCGGGAGGGGAAATTCTCCCCCTCCCTCCACGTTCCGTGGCTCTGCCTGGGTCTCCTGTCCCACCAGGAGACCCGAGCAACCAGCCAGCACATCCGCCAGCTGGTTGGAGTCTGGACCAAAGCGGGATTCAGCTTTGATCGGGTCTCCGCTGTAATAACCCGGAAGCGGCATCATGACGCCCCTTCCGGTTGACTCGGTGGCTAACGGCGCTGAATTTAAAAAACTGTCAGTATTCAAAAAAAATGCAGATTTCAGCATTTTAACCACTTAAGCCCCAGAAGATTTTACCCCCTTCCTGACCAGGGCCTATTTTGCGATTCGGCACTGCGTGACTTTACCGGACAATTGCGCGGTCGTGTGACGCTGTACCCAAATGAAATTGACGTCCTTTTTTTCCCACAAAGAGAGCTTTCTTTTGGTAGTATTTGATCACCTGTGCGAGATTTTTTGATCATGCGCTATAAACAAAAAAAGAGCGACAATTTTGAAAAAATAAGAATATTTTTCACATTTTTTTATATGAAATTCCCCCCAAAAAAATGTAAAAATCAAAATTTTTTAACATTTTAGGCCAATTTGTTTTCTGCTACATATGTTTGGTAAAACAAAAAATCACAAAAAGCGTATTTTGATTGGTTTGCGCAAAAGTTATTGCGTTTACTAACTAAGGGAAAGATTTTTGTAATTTTTGTTGTTTTTTTTTTTAAACAAGTAATGGCGGCGATCTGCGATTTTTTTTTTTGCGGGACTGCGACATTGCGGCGGACAGATCAGACCCTTGACTGACATTTTTGACACTTTTGGGGGTACCAGTGACATTACTACAGTAATCAGTGCTATACATATGCACTATTACTGTAAAAATGACACTGGCAGGGAAGGGGTTAACTTTATTTGAGAAGGAGGGGTTAAGTGTGTCCCTAGGGGAGTTCTTCTTACTGTTATTGGATGTGGCTGTGTGTGTAACTACAGAGAAATACGATCCTGCATAGCAGGACCGTATGATCTCTGCACTTACACAGGGGAGAATGACAGGCAGCTTTGTTTACATTAGCCGCCTGCCTTTCTCCCGCTGTACCGGACGATCGCGAGTGAGCAGCGGACATCGGGCCCGCCGCTCACACGCGCGGGGGGGTCCGCGAACGAGCAGGGGCGGGAGCGCGTCTCCGGCGGCGCGCGCTCGCCCCCTAGAGCCTCACAGGCTAGTGACGTAGTACTACGTCACTTTGCCTTTGAGGGGCTGACTGCCGACGTAAATAGTAGTGCGGCAGTCGGCAAGTGGTTAAATACTTTGAAGTACAGTGAAGGGGTCTGGGGTCTTTTACACCCCTGATCCCTCCATAAAGAGTACCTGCCACTGCCTATTACTGTCACAAGGGATGTTTACATCCCTTGTGACAGCAATAAAAATTATCAGATTTTGTTTTCTTTTTTAAAAAAAAATTGCTAAAAATAAAAAAATTCAATAAAATAAATAGGCAAAAAAATAAAAATTCAAAGTGACCCCGTCACCGTGAGCTTGAGCACGAAAGAAAATGCATACGTAAGTCGCTCCCGCGCATGAAAACGGTGTTCAAACCACACATGTGAGGTATCGCCGCGATCGCCAGAGTGAGAGCAATCATTTTAAAAAAAGACCCATGCTGTAACTCTAAATTGGAAATTTTTTTAAAACATCGCCTATGGAGATTTTTAAGTACCGTAGATTTGTCGCCATTACACGAGTGTGCGCAATTTTAAACTGTAACATGTATTTACCGCAACATGTATGTACCGTAACATGTATTTACTCGGCATGACATCATCTTTCACAATAAAAAAAAAAATTGCACTAACTTTACTGTTTCGTTTTTTAAATGCAGTGAAATGTACAAACCCAATTTCAAAAAAGTTGGGACACTGTACAAATTGTGATTAAAAAAGGAATGGACTAATTTACAAATCTCATAAACTTATATTTTATTCACAATATAATATAGATAATATTTCAAATGTTGAAAGTGAGACATTTTGAAATGTCATGCCAAATATTGGCTCATTTTGGATTTCATGAGAGCTATACATTCCAAAAAAAGTTGGGACTGGTAGCAATAAGAGGCCGGAAAAGTTAAATATACATATAAGGAACAGCTGGAGGACCAATTTGAAAATTATTAGGTCAATTGGCAACATGATTTGGTATAAAAGAGCCTCTCAAAGTGGCAGTGTCTCTCCGAAGTCAAGATGGGCAGAAGATCACCAATTCCCCCAATGCTGTGGCGAAAAATAGTGAAGCAATATCAGAAAGGAGTTTCTCAGAGAAAAATTGCAAAGGGTTTGAAGTTATCATCATCTACAGTGCATAATATCATCCAATGATTCAGAGAATCTGGAATAATCTCTGTGCGTAAGGGTGAAGGCCGGAAAACCATACTGGATGCCCGTGATCTTCGGGCCCTTAGACAGCACTGCATCACATACAGGAATGCTACTGTAATGGACATCACAACATGGGCTCAGGAATACTTCCAGAAAACATTGTCGGTGAACACAATCCACTGTGCCATTCACCATCGCCAGCTAAAACTCTATAGGCCAAAAAAGAAGCCATATCTAAACATGATCCAGAAACGCAGGCGTTTTCACTGGGCCAAGGCTCATTTAAAATGGACTGTGGCAAAGTGGAAAACTGTTCTGTGGTCAGACGAATCAAAATTTAAAGTTATTTTTGGAAAACTGAGACTCCATGTCATCCGGACTAAAGAGGACAAGGACAACCCAAGTTGTTATCAGCGTTCAGTTCAGAAGCCTGCATCTCTGATGGCATGGGGTTGCATGAGTGCGTGTGGCAACATTTTTTTTTGCTTAACTTTTTTTTGCATCACTTAGGGGACAAAAAGTCCCCAATGTGATTATTTTTAGGTGGCAGATTCTCTTTAATGAAACATGCAGGGTCTACAAGACTCTGCATGTCTCCTCTAGACTCCACTGAATATATTGCAATGCACATCCCTTCCTGATCGGAGAAGGTGACAGGGTGACCTGGAAGTGACGTCATACATGTTGCTTTCTGGGCCACAGCCAGATGGGGAGGAGAGTGTCCAGTATTATTCCTCCCCTCCACCTACCAGCAGCTGCCATGTTGGGCACTAATGGGCAAGCGGAGCCCAGAATACATGGTGGGGGTGCACACGTAAGAGGCGGGGCACCGGTAACGGGGTGTGTGGAAGCAATCAGGCAGTAGTGCAGCCGCCCGAATGCTTCCACCTCACAGGCAGGAGTCTGCCTATCAGTTTCACACACAATCCCGGTGGCAGCAAGATACTTTGATGGACCTCCACCGCACTAGTGAGCAAAACGGTTGCTTACCAGATGGTTTGGACCCACCAGCAAGACCCTGGACAGCTTGTTGTTCAAGATCCTAATATGTGCCTTGGGTGATCCTATACAAAATACTCTGTAAGACGTCCCTGCCATTTCCACATTCCCCTGAAAATGCAAGTGTGCAAAACACTGGAGCAGAGTCCAGGCAGTGATGTTGTCACGTGCGGCCGCAGTCCAGAGCCTTCCCCATTTGAGCTCTATGTATATTCATTCAAGTGTAAGTGCGCAATCTGTGATTTATTAAAAAATCTTTATGGATTCATGCACTATGGAGATCTTTTTTTTTTATATGTGCTATTGTGATTGCGGCTTGCTGTTTGGACAGCTCGGCTGATACCGGAGTGATTGCTTCTGAGGTCTGATTACCCATGGCATAGTTTATTCTCACCGGAGGCCAGTGTCAGTAAATTGGCGTTGCCAGCAGTGCTTTAAGTGGGCCGGTATGCACTGGTACTCAGTACCGCCACTTCCAAATATGGCTCTTGAGCATACCGCCACCTCTCCATGCGCCTTAGCGTACCAGTATGCTCATTTTGGACATCTGCGCCCTCAATTGCCCCCCCCCAAGAATATTTCCCACTCCAGAGCCAGACCAGTCACCACTAGTGAGTCCCCCTGCTCCGGAGTCCCAGCCCAGGCCGGGGGGGTGCTCTGTGGGGACCCTGATGTGGGGTGGGGGGCGACAAAATTTATAGGCTATAATAGAGTACCGGCACCTCTTTTGGGCCACTTAAAGCACTGGTTGCCAGAGAGATAAAAACAAGCATGTTTGAGCCCTGCTGGTGTGGTGGAGGTCCGTCAAAGTAGATGCTAAGAGGGGGTGGTTGATTAGCACTAATATGTGGATGGACTTTATGAATTTGAAAACTTTGGTTAAGTGCACAAGTCACTTTTATGGTCTTAGAAGTGGAAGCAGCGGTGAAGAGGTTGCACTAAATCTTTTGCCCTTCACATTCATGAACTTTTAGTAATAGTTTTTCGCTTTATGTTATATATTTTGCACAATATATGGGACAGAGTTACATTTGTTATTTTATATGCAGAGGTTTTTTTTGAATTTTATTTACATATTTGGTCAAATATTGGTGAAGTTAGAACATCTATGTTTTTAATCTTCAATTAAAAATTGCCTGGTTTAGCTATCAAGTTTCTGCATTATTTGCTGAAAATGTAATCATTGTGTATTGTAAGCGCTGAACCTATGTTTTCAATACAGTCAGAAGCATGTAAATGCTCCAGTTCCATGATAGCTCCAGTTCCAGCATCCTGGTTTTGGCTGTGATGCATTCTCCCTATCCGACCGGCCACCTGCAAGGTGACTGATGTAGCACATCTCTGGGTGGAGACCAAACCTGATTTAAGCCAACCAAGCCTGCAGTCTTATGCTTGTGATAGCGTTTGTAACACGTGCTTCAAGCTCCCTGTTTGTCTGCCATGCTCTGCTGTTTGGATTCCCCTGTTTATAACCTTGGATCGGATATTGGACTATTCTGTGAACTCTGCCTGGCTTTTGACTACAGATTGGACCCTGACTATTTTGAACCTTGTCTGCCTTGTATTTGGACAGTCATTGAACCCCTCCGCCTGTCTGTCTACTGCAAGTACCTGTTCGCTGTGCTCTGTTCAAGTACCTGGTTACTGTGTTTAGTTTGCGGCTGCCCCAGCATGGTGGCCAGGCACTATGGCAGACCTGAAGGCCACTGAGTACCGGTAGGCCTGCTTGCCTTATGGTAAAAGGGGCTGCTATAGGTGAAGAACACAGAAGCCAGCTATATTGCCTGACCACCAGTGCTAGAGGTAGGAATGACAAATACAGGTTCCACACTCCTATGGTTAATTTTTTTTTTAAATAAATAAAACAAAAAACAAAATGTGTGTCCCCTCCTCCTCAGAGCTAACAAGTCAGGCCCGCTAGTCACGCAGGATGGTATCCCCATAGTAAAGGAGCCATGTTGATACCAGCCCACATGTTTTTAGGTTGTGCTCGGAACAGGAACAGAACAGGGGGAAATCTTCCAAAGGAACAACTGTTTAAGAGGACATTTCCCTTACTTTGGAGAGATGTCCTCTCACTGCTTCTTGTGTCTATGGTATGATAACCATTCCCTATTCTATTCAAAAGAAAAAAAAATGGTTTACCATAATTTAAATTGTAGCTGATTGTTATTCTAATCCTATAATTTCCATACTAACTGAGCCAGTACAAGTATGCATATTTGGAGACCCGTCTTGCCTTGCTACATTTTTGTTTTCAGCCAGTGGCTCAAAGTATGGAAACCTGAGAATCACTATTAGGGACCTAGGATTTTAGAAGATGGCATTCCATGTTTCCATAATACCATATAGTTTCCCTTAATTACTGGCTACCCAAATAGTGTATGTGCCTGTATTATGACATATATAATAGACACTAGGTGCTTCCAGTATGCCGTTCCAGTTCAGCTCTGGGGCACCTGCTCTCTCACACCTTTCCTCTTCTATGTGTTTTGTAAAATTTCTTTTGCCAATCTGGAAGCAAGTGGGCTAGTTAAGCGGCAGTAATCCTTAGTTTTCACTCTCCCTGCAGAATTATATATACAGTTCACACAATTAAATATGCACTAAATGCTACATGCTGTCTCGTGTCTCCCCCCTCGGACAGACATCACTCTATCGCCCTGAAGTTTGCGCACATATGGACATCAAGATGGGGACTATGCGGTGCACTGGGCGATAGGCTAGGTGCTTTTTGCCTGTTCCACATCAGTTTATTCTGACTGGTCCGAGGGTACTGGACTCTACACCCCTTCCCCTGGTTGGTCCCTTGATTTGGCCTCCTGTGGCCCACCTGGGTGCCATAGCCTCCTCTGTGCGGCTCTCTTGGGCTATCCACGGCATCGGTAGGGCGATCAGTGTCCGAAATTCACTGCCTTTTTCAAATGAGATTCTATGTAACTTGTCCACCTGGGATGTCAAAAGTGGTCAAAAAGCTATATTGCGAAACGCGTCAGCACCGTCCCTATCCGGTTGTGACTACAGCAGTTACATGTATTATGTATTATGTCAGATTTGGACTGGTTTCATTTTAAAACTTTTTAATGGTTTTTGATATTTTATTGATTATTAATAAAATGGATGTTATACTTAAGTAAAATGTGTTGTTCAATTTGAACCCAGACTCACCCAATTAGTAACCCTCCTTACCATCCCATTCCTTTTATTGGGACGGTTGGGGCCCTCCCACGACTTGTGGTTTGGACCTTACCTCACCCATATTTCGTTTATCTGCTACCAGCTTCTTTATTTTCAATGGCAAAGCAGAAGTGTTATACAGATCATGCTTTGTGAACAGTGCTTCATTCTCAAGGAGGGTACGAATCATTTACAAAGTGGCTTTAGTAGAAATGGAGAGTAATCAAGATTGTTTTGTGGTACAGTACTCATTTTTTTCCTTGAGCTGCAATTTAAGTTTTGTTTCTCTAGATGTCAGCATTGCCCAGAAAATGATCGGAATTACTGCGTGTTCTAGGCACAGAATAACGCTTACCAACACCATAGTGATTTTAGTGGTAAAAAAAAAAAAATCATAAATACCTCCAAACTAACTCAATTACAAAAAAACGTGTTTATATTGACAATGAGTGCAAATTATGTATTATACAGGTTAATGCCAGTTTTAAAAACAACTGTATATAACTCCCTCTGCATCCAAAATTATTAATCTCAAGCACAATATATCATTGGCCAACAATTTTTTCACAGAGATTGTAAAAGGCGCTCTAAGTATACTTTTTAATGCTGAAATAAAAATCGAAATCAGATTTTTTTTCTTATCGGGCTTTTAACCCAGGCAGGTCAAAGTCACATTTCACAGCTCTCATTCCTTCAACTGACTGAGGCCTTAAGTGGGGTACACGCTTTAAGAAAATCGGGTGAACGATTGTCCGATTTTCTTTGTTGTTTCACAACAAATCGGAACCTATGAAAGAAAATTCTTAAGAAAATGTGTGCGAAAATTCTCGTACGACAAAGGCTTTTTTTGTTGTTTATTGTTTCTGATCACGAGCAGTCTTTCTTTTCTGATTTTTTTAAATAATGTTGTTTTTTCCGTACGAGAAAAATTTGGGAGTTTGTCCCTTCCAGAATTTTCATACGAAAATTCTGAATCGTCTGTAGAAAGTTCTGTACACACTATACGAAAATCGTACAAAAATTCTTCGCCTGATTTACTTTATAGTGCGTACGAGCCTTTAGTTGGTGTACAGTTGATACGTTACACTTTTTTTATTTCATTTTGCAGCTCCAAACTTCAAGAAATGTTTTAAGGCTCATTCGTTGAGGATAAAACGTTTTAAATTGGTACTATAATGTCAAATACCAAAGATCTATAATCCTTTTTTTTTCTGTAATTAAGTAAGCGCGGCCCTCAGACAATGTCCCCTTGAAGATTAATTCCACTCACTCCACTCAGTTTGGCATGCCCGTTCTAACCCCATCTTCATTTTTTTGTTCAATAAGTGAAATTACATTACTATGTTTTATCTAGAATTGCATACTTGTTATTATGCATTCTGCTATATTTTGCTATTAAATGTTTACATTTAACAATCATTGAGCAAAGTCTAGCTTCAACTATTGTGATTTTTATAATTGTTAATCGTTTATGAGCTCAGCTTGTCCTGGCTATATATATATATATATATATATATATATATATATATATATATATATATATATACTGTATATACAGTCAGGTCCATAAATATTGGGACATTGACACAATTCTAATCTTTTTGGCTCTATACATCACCACAATGGATTTGAAATGAAACAAACAAGATGTGCTTTAACTGCAGACTTTCAGCTTTAATTTGAGGGTATTTACATCCAAATCAGGTGAAAGGTGTAGGAATTACAACAGTTTGTATATGTGCCTCCCACTTTTTAAGGGACCAAAAGTAATGGGACAATTGGCTGCTCAACTGTTCCATGACCAGGCGTGTGTTATTCCCTCATTATCCCATTTACAAGGAGCAGATAAAAGGACCAGAGTTCATTTCAAGTGTGCTATTTGCATTTGGAATCTGTTGCTGTCAACTCTCAATATGAGATCCAAAGAGCTGTCACTATCAGTGAAGCAAGCCATCATTAGGCTGAAAAAACAAAACAAATCCATCAGAGAGATAGCAAAAACATTAGGTGTGGCCAAATCAACTGTTTGGAACATCCTTAAAAATAAAGAATGCACCGGTGAGCTCAGCAACACCAAAAGACCCGGAACACCATGGAAAACAACTGTGGTGGATGACCGAAGAATTCTTTCCCTGGTGAAGAAAACACCCTTCACAACAGTTGGCCAGATCAAGAACACTCTCTAGGAGGTAGGTGTATGTGTGTCAAAGTCAACAATCAAGAGAAGACTTCACCAGAATGAATACAGAGGGTTCACCACAAGATGTAAACCATTGGTGAGCCTCAAAAACAGGAAGGCCAGATTAGAGTTTGCCAAACAACATCTAAAAAAGCCTTCACAGTTCTGGAACAACATCCTATGGACAGATGAGACCAAGATCAACTTGTACCAGAGTGATTGGAAGAGAAGAGTATGGAGAAGGAAAGGAACTGCTTATGATCCAAAGCATACCACCTCATCAGTGAAGCATGGTAGTGGTAGTGTCATGGCGTGGGCATGTATGGCTGCCAATGGAACTGGTTCTCTTGTATTTATTGATGATGTGACTGCTGACAAAAGCAGCAGGATGAATTCTGAAGTGTTTCGGGTAATATCTGCTCATATTCAGCTAAATGCTTCAGAACTCATTGGACGGCGCTTCACAGTGCAGATGGACAATGGCCCGAAGTATACTGCGAAAGCAACCAAAGAGATTTTTAAGGGAAAGAAGTGGAATGTTATGCAATGGCCAAGTCAATCATCTGACCTGAATCCAATTGAGCATGCATTTCACTTGCTGAAGACAAAACTGAAGGAAAAATGCCCCAAGAACAAGCAGGAACTGAAGAAAGTTGCAGTACAGGCCTGGCAGAGCATCACCAGGGATGAAATCCAGCGTCTGGTGATGTCTATGCGTTCCAGACTTCAGGCTGTAATTGACTGCAAAGGATTTTCAACCAAGTATTAAAAAGTGAAAGTTTGATTTATGATTGTTAGTCTGTCCCATTACTTTTGGTCTCTTAAAAAGTGGGAGGCACATATACAAACTGTTGTAATTCCTACACCGTTCACCTGATTTGGATGTAAATACCCTCAAATTAAAGCTGAAAGTCTGCAGTTAAAGCACATCTTGTTTGTTTCATTTTTAAATCCATTGTGGTGGTGTATAGAGCCAAAAAGATTAGAATTGTGTCGATGTCCCAATATTTATGGACCTGACTGTATATATATATATATATATATATATATATATATATATATATATATATATACATATACAGTAAAACCCTGGTTTGAGAGTAACTTGGTTTGAGAGCACATTTTTAAAATAAATTTTGACTTGATATACAAGCGATGTCTTGATATACAAGTAGCATCATGTATAAAAAAGAAGAGAGGAGCCTCTAAAGTGTAGCAATATGGTTACATTTAATGAAGGTTCAATATTTAGCAACTCACATGGTTGATGATTAAAAGAGGCACATCTAGGAATGCAGGCATCTGTGGTAAAGCTCTATCCATCTAGACCATCCTCTGCACAGCCATCTTCATCATCCCTTCCCCGCTGCACTCCACGAGTGATTCAAAGCCTTCAGATCACTCTACTGCAGGCTATTCTTCCCGGACACGATTGCAGACTGACAGTGGTGAGAGCCGGTGGTTCAGAAGATGGTCTATGTGGACAGCTTTACCCCGGATGCCTGCATACTTAGGTGTGCCTATTTTAATAATCAACCATGTGAGTTGCTAAATGTTGAACCTTCATTAAATGTAACCACATTGCTACACTTAGAGGCGCCTCTCATCTCTCTTATATTCTGTAGCTCTGCTAGATTTTGCTTCTAATCCCCTTGGGAAGGCTGCATATTGTGGATGGACATTTTATGGTTACACAACCTATCACATTGCTATAATCTTTGTATATAGACTATAAACTGAAGGACTTGTGGAACAAATCATCTGAGTTTCCATTATTTATTATGGGGAAATTTGCTTTGATATAAGAGTACTTTGGATTACAAGCATGTTTCCAGAACTAATTATACTCGCAATCCAAGGTTTTACTGTATATATATATATATATATATACATATCAGACTGCAGAGAAAAGTTGTCATTTGATTTTCATACCCCTGCCCATCAAAATGAATATGGCACTAAATACACGATATTACCAAAAGTATTGGGACGACTGCCTTTACACACATGAACTTTTTTGGCATCCCAGTCTTAGTCCGTAGGGTTCAATATTGAGTTGGCTCAACCTTTGTAGCTATAACAGCTTCAACTCTTCTGGGTAGGCTGTCCACAAGGTTTAAGAGTGTGTTTATGGCAGTGTTTCTCAACCGGGTTTCCGAACTCTGCATTTGAAACTGCTGCTGTATGTCCGTGTCTTGTACCCTGCTGTATGCCGTGTCCTGTACCCTGCTGTATGCCTGTGTCATGTACCCTGCTGCATGCCCATGTCCTGTACTCTGCTGTATACCTGTGCCCTGTACCCTGCTGTATGCCTGTGCCCTGTACCCTACTGTGTGCCTATGCCCTGTACCTTGTTGTGTGCCCGTGCCCTGTATCCTGCTGTATGCCCATGCCCTGTACCCTGCTGTATGCCCTTGCCCTGTACCCTGCTGCGTGCCCTTGTCCGGTACCCTGCTGTGTGCCCGTGCCCTGTACCCTGCTGTGTGCCCTTGTCCTGTACCCTGCTGTGCCCTGATTCATACTGTGTGCCCTTTACCCTGCTATGTGCCCTGTACCATGCTGTGTGCCCCATGCCCTGCTGTGTTTTCCCCCGTACCTTGCTGTGTGCCTCGTGATATGCCCTGCTATGTGCCCCATATTATGCTGTTTACCTCATGGTGTGCCCCATGTTCTGATTTGTGCCATATGCTCTGCTAAGTACCCCATGGTGTGCCCCATGTTCTGGTGTGTGCCCTATGATGTGCGCCAACCCTTGCTGTGTGTCCTATGCCCTGCTGAGTACCCCATGATGTACCCCATGTTCTGCTGTGAGCCCTATGATGTGCGCCGACCCTTGCTGTGTGTCCTATGCCCTGCTGTGTGTTCTGTGATGATTTGCCCAATGTTCTGTTGTGTACCCATAATGTTCCCTTCTGTGCTCTGCTGTGTGCCCTATGATGTGTGCCAACCCTTGCTGTGTGTCCTATGCCCTGCTGTGTGCTCTGTGATTTGCCCAATGTTATGCTGCATGCCCAATAATGTGCCCTTCTGTGTTCTGCTGTGTCCCCCCGTAATGTGCCCTGCTGTTCCCCCTGTATTGTGTCCTGACCTCCTGTGGTCTGTCCTGCTGCCCCCTGTACACTGATTATCTCACTTTAAACCCAGAAATAACTAGGGAGTGAATGAGTAGCTTGGTGGTTTCAGTTGTAAAAAAGGGGCGAATTTTTGAGATGTTGCGGAGGTGAAGTCTACAAGCTTTTGACAATGATTGGATTTGGGGCTGAAAGGACAGGTCAGAGTCTAGGATTACACCTAGTACCCTGGCATGAGGGGAGGGATTGATGGTTGCATAAATAGTTTTAAAGGAAAAGTCATGGAGGGGGGCACGGCTGGAGGGAAAATTACCAGCTCAGTTTTAGAGAGATTTAGTTTGAGGAAATGGTGCGACATCCATGTTGATATGTCAGTAAGTAAGTTAGCAATGCGAGAGGAGACTGAAGGAGTGAGGTGAGGAGTAGACAGATAGATTTGAGTGTCATCGGCTGTGACACTCAGTGTGACCGAGGGAGGCGGTCTAGATAGAGAAGAGGAGGGGTCCAAGAACAGAGCCTTGGGTAACCCCCACAGAAAGGGGCAATCAGGAGGAGGAGGTAGAGTTGTGGGGAACACTGAAGGAGCGCTGCGATAGGTAGGAGGAGAACCAAGATAGAGCAGAATCTTGGAGGCCAAGGGAACAGAGTTTTATTTTATTTATTGTCTTATTATTTTTTATTTTTGTTAGGGCTAGGATGTTAATACTACTACTACTACTACTACTACTACTACTACTACTACTACTAATAATAATAATAATAATAATAATAATAATAAATGAATACATAAATGTTAACCTGCCTGGCGGTATGATTCTTTGGATTTTAGGTGCTGAAAACGGTACCATTATTTTGCATGTAATTCTTGAGAATGAGCAGCCCAAACCAACTATTTACATTTTTTTTTTTTTTACTGTGCGTTCTTCTTTATAACATCTTGGGTATGATAAAGTTTGAAACACAAAATCATAAATTATAATATAATAAAAAACTATAAATAAGTGAAAGTACTGTATGCATGTATGTATATATATATATATATATATATATATATGTATATATATATATATATATATATATATATATATATATGTATACGTATATATATATATATATATATATATATATATATATATATATATATATATATATATATATATATATATATATATATATATATATATATATACAAATATATATATATATATATATATATATATATATAAACACATAAAAAGTACAGTAAAACTGCAGGAAAGGGCACTGGGGGGCAATGTAATGTGAATTTATTTTATCTTGAATGGTATCAGTGTGTTTGGTGTGTTTTACATTTGAATTTGCAGCCGGCTCCATCCCCCTGCGAACGTCACGCCGCAGGAGACGGAAGCCGGGGCACGGAGAGGATCGGTAGGAAGATCCGCCACCGCATACCGCTCGCATACATCGCTGGATCCCGGTGACAAGGTAAGTAACCTCTTTTACAGGATCCAGCGATGCTTCTGGCGGTACCCCGAGTGTGGCCCGGGGTTACCGCTTTTGGCTCTGAAATTTAACCCCGAGCCACGCTCTGGAATACCGCTCAGAAGGTTAAATAAACAAAGAAATAAATAAAAATATAATTATAAATAAATACTATGTAATAATAAATAAGTCAATAACCCCTTAACCCTTAAAAAAATAAATCAAATAATAATAATAATAAAATAATAATACATAAACACTGTAACCCTAACACAAATACAATAAATAAATGATGATTATTATTATTTTTAATAATGATACCGGTAATACTATTAATAATAATAATAATAATTTATTTATAATAATATATTTCTTTAAGGTTAGGGGTTAATTATGATTTATGTATTTATTATTACATAATATACATTTTATGTGATTATTATATATTTATGCTGATTTTTAATATTTGTGTATATTATTATTTTTATTTATTTTTTTTACATTTTTGCATTTGAGCAGAAAACCACGCAAAAGCGCGTGACAAAACATGTGAAAGCGTACAAATGCGCTTCCATTAATTTCCATGAGAATAAAAATGTGTCAAAAATACGCAAATCTACCCAATTTGAGCTACAAAAAAGCTCCAGAACTTCTTTCCTTTTTTTTTTTTTTTAAATAGAATGCTTCACAAATTTGCATGTCATCCTTGCGCATGGACCATACTAATCTTCTCTGTATCATTCCAATTTTAGTATATGTGCTGCCAAAGCAAGCAGGCTCCAGAACTTTTTGGAGCTCCAAGCGTTTGGCTCCAGGTGACTTGGAGTTGAGATGTGAACCAACTCCATAGAGAATAATTGAATTTTTTCTCCTCCAGCGTTTTGGAGCTTCGAGCTTCAAACTACAAAATGCTGAGGTGTGAATGGGGCCTTAGTAAAGGTCAGTTCAGGCTTGGAATCTATCAGTGGAGATTTGGCTTCCATGGAAATTCACTAAAATGAACCTTATATCATAATCTGTCAAGGGCCCCAAATCTTCCAAATGTTCCTTCTAGTTACCCTGTTGAATTCTGCAGCATATTATTTCACTTTTTGACTGAAATCATGATAAATATTAAGCAAGGACAGATGTATTAGTGAGGACACTAACCAACCATCTGCCAGACTAAGAGATAAACTAAATAGAATGGAATTATGTTTTTTTGTCAGTTGTACATTTTTAGACAAAAACATGTTGTTTGTAAGATTATGATCAGTTGGCAGATTCCCTCATGCATTGTTCAACACGAAAACACTAAGCCTGCCATTTTTTATATAATTAGAAGATGTGTGAGTCATAAAAAAACAAATATATCATATATCCATAGTTGGACTAATTTAAAAGCTTGTGAAGTGAATGTGAATAAATAATTTCTGTGCAACAACTCAAAAAAATAAACAAGCTGCATGCAAAATGTGACCAAAATGAGTGAATTCTCAATTCATTAACATAAAAACATCAGAAAATGAAACACAATGAAAAATTATTATTTTTTTATTATTATTATCATATAGGATTTATATAGCGCCGACACTTTACGCAGTGCTTTACAACTTGAGGGTAGACAGTACAAATACAATGCACTTTAATACTCAGAATCAGAGGGCCTTGCTCGTTAGAGCTTACAATCTAAGATTGCTATCACAATACATAAAAAAGTGCTAAAAAAAACGCAGAAATATATTTATAAACTTCATGAATCAAAAGGTGAAATAAACACTGCACTATAATATACACTACTCAAAAAAATTAAAGGAACACTTTGAAAACACATCAGATTTCAATGGGGAAAAATTTCATGCTGGATATCTATACTGATATGGACTGGGTAATAAAAGGATGTCACATTGTTTGATGGAAATGAAAATGATCACCCTACAGAGGGCTGAATTCAAATACACTCCGAAAATCAAAGTGAAAAAATTATGCGGCAGGCTAGTCCATTTTACTTAAATTTCATTGCAGCAACTCAAAATGGTACATAGCTTGTATGGCCCCCACGTGCTTGTATGCATGCCTGACAATGTCAGGGCATGCTCCTAATGAGACGACGGATGGTGTCCTGGGGTATTTCCTCCCAGAGATGGACCAGGGCATCACTGAGCTCCTTAACAGACTGAGGTGCAATCTGGCGGCGTAGTATGGACTGAAACATAATGTCCCAGAGGCGTTCTATTGGATTTAGGTCAGGTGAGCATGGGGGCAATTCAATGGTATCAATTCCTTCATCCTCCAGGAACTTGCTGCATACTCTTGCCACATGAGGCCGGGTGTTATCGTGCACCAGGAGAACTTCAGGACACTCTACACGAGTGTAGGATCTGACAATGGGTCCAAGGATTTCATCCCAATACCTAATGGAAGTCAGGGTGCCATTGTCTAGCCTGTAGAGGTCTGTGCATCCTTCAATGGATATGCCTCCCCAGGACATCACTGACCCACCACCAAACCAGTGATGCTGAACGATGTTTCACGTCTATCTTATGTGCTCAGGGTGAACCTGCTCTCATCTGTGAAAAGCACATGGCGCCAGTGACAGACCTGCCAATTCTGGTGTAAAATGGCAAATGCCAATCGAGCTCCACGGTGCCGGGCTGTGAGTACTAGATGACGTCGAGCCCTCAGGCCACCCTCATGAAGTCTGTTTCTGATTGTTTGGTCAGAGACATTCACACTAGTGGCCTGCTGGATGTCCTTTTGTAGGGCTTTGGCAGTGCTCATCCTGTTCCTCCTTGCACAAAGGAGCAGATACCGGTCCTGCTGATGGGTTAAGGTCATTGTTGTCCATCTAGTGCACCTGTTGTTAATTTAATTAACACCAAAGCAGCTGAAACTGATTAACAACCCCCTCTGCTACTTAACTGACCAGATAAATATCCCAGGAGTTTAATTGACTTGATGCTATACTCTTATTAAAAAGTGTTCCTTTATTTTTTTTTGAGCAGTGTATAAATGGTGCAAAATCAAAAGTCTGTGCATTAAGTGAAAAGTGCAAAATATCCAAAGATCTGTGTAATTGTGCATTTCAGGTGAATAGCTGCCAACGTCCCCTAGAAGGTTAACTCTCACCTTAAGATTTGACCCTCATTGCAAAGGTCAAAACACAAGTATTTATTATACCAGGAACCAGCAAGGTGCTTAGTAATGGACACAAAAAATGGCAAACCTCCAGTCTGCTTCATCCAACATATATTACCGCAGATGGGTAACTAGAACCATCAGGGCCCCAGTGCAAGAAACCATAAAGGATCCCCGTGACCTGAGCCTGGGGCCCTGTCCAATGAACCCCGGGCCCTTTACAGAATTCCCCCTTACGTCAGTGTCCACAGAGTCCCCCCTTACATCAGAGTTCCTAGCATTCCCTGAGTCCCCTTTCCATTAGAGTTTCCCTTTACAGTACATCAGAGTCTCCAGGGTTCCCTTTACAGTGAAAGGGGAACTCTGTGGACCCTGATTTAAAGGGGAATTCTGCAGATTCTGGTGTAAAGGGGAACTCTGATGTATGTGGTTATCTGGTCTCAAAAATCATCCCCCTTACATCAGAGTTCGCAGAGTACCTCTTTACCTCAGAGTCTGCAAAGTTTCCTCTTGCCCTTTAAGGATGAACTCTGCTGACTAATTTAAGGAGGAGTGCTCGGAAATCTGATGTGGGGGGGAACTCTTGTGACCAGAGACCATCCTTATATAAGATTTCCACTTTTCACCAAAGTCTGCTAAGTCAATAAACCAAGGTAAAGGGGTTCACTGATGTAAGAGGGGATTGAGGACACTGGTAAAGGGGGAACCCTTAAAGTGCCCCTCTTACCATAGGGTCTCTACTCCCCTTACATCAGTATCCCCCCACAGAGTGACTGACTGCTCCACAGACTCTCTGTGGTCTGGAGCTGTCACACACTGACCTCCTTTAATCTTTCAGTCCTCCTCCCCCACCACATTTCCTCCTTGCAGTAGCCCTAAAATTCCCCCTGACCAGCAGCCCAAGCCCAGTTCAGCCCAGCCCAGCCAAGACAGAGCCGAGATCAGCCGATTACTAACCGGCTGGCTCTGAAACTGAGAATGCGCAGTTCTTGAGTTGGTTGGCTAGCAACCAGCTGAGCTTGGCTCGGGCGGGGGGATGGTCCACTGGTCAGGTGCGCAGCGAAATTATGGTGCTTTGTAAAGAGACTGCAAGGAGGGGGGGTGTAGAGGAGGCTTGAGGGCTTAGGGCCCCCTTATAGTGGAGGAACACCAGGGCCCAGTCGCAAGTGCCATCTTTGAGACCCTGGCAGTTCCACCACTGTATTACTGGCATGACTCTATTAGGCTGACAAGTAACAGCTTCAGTTATTTTCCAGCAGGGTAAACCATCCAGGGAGAGACTCCTGGTAATAAGGTTCAAAGAAGCATAAAAAAGGACCATAGTGTTCGCCTAAAAACTATTTTATTGAAAATGACAGGGCCGCTGTTATAAATCACGGGGACCCATACAGCCTACCTCAAGCCCCCCCCCAGGGACCACCAACCTGACCCCCACCCCAATGCGACGAGACAGGATCGCTCTTACTGTAGATCACATTGCACTGTACACACACTGCCCCCTATCTCCTCCAAGGGCTGCTCACCTCCCGGCAGCAGGAAATACGGATGAGGCCGCAATCAAACTGTGTGTGTATGCAGCTAAATGCAATCTACAGTAAGAGAGGCAGAACTGAAATCTGGGTGGGATCAATTATATATATAGATATATTTGGGGGGTGCTCACTATGAGATCCAACATACAACAATTTAACCTACTGATTCTTTCAGAAACAATGGCTGGTGGTTAGCTGTAGATAGATTAATAAAGTATATGTCCAAGTGTTCCTCTCTCTCTGGGAGTTGTATCAATGCACAGTTCCTTCACAGGTTATGTAAGTCTCAATAGTGCATAAGGTCAGAATGTTCCAGTAAATAGTATATATGCTTAAAACCTAGTGTAGCAACACTAATGTCACATATAGTAAGATATGCTGCAGCACTGGATGACCAGAATGACGTTAGGTAGGCTTTGCTGCAGAAACAACTAAGTAAAATAAATAAATAAATATATATATATATATATATATATATATATATATATATATATATATATATATATATATATATATATATATATATATATATATATATAAATAAATAAATATCTTTTGCAAAAAAAAAAATCCTCTTCTCCATGCCAGCATGTTTTTTTTCTAAATGTACACTATGCCACGCATGCACAGCTAATTGTACATTCTTGGCATGCCCTGGGTGCCAGGATGAATTAACTCCCATTCGCATGTGCAGGAGTTATGTCACCATGGGCCAATGTTGCCTAACAGACAAAAAGACAAGACTAAAGCTAGCCATGCTTTGATTGCAATTTGGTCAGATCAGCAAGGAACGGCTGAATTTTGATCCACGTGTGCCCACTGTGGTTAAACAGAAGATAATCATGGATAATTTCCACTCGATCAACGCTGCAGACTATAAACTGCAACCCTGATCAGTATATTCTGGCAGTGTGGAAGTCTCCCTGCTGTAAGACTGCAAAGACATGTGGGGAGCATTACCCATCCACCTGGTATGTGTGGATGGGGAAGTCAGGTATTTTTTTTTTTTTTATTCAAGGCTGGCCATAGATGAGTCTTTTTTTTTCGTTCAATCAGCAGGTTGAAAAAAACATACGCAATTCCCACATTCACACATTGAGGTGGACTGGGGAATCCTCCCAGCTATGCCTTTGCATTTTGACAGGTCAGCTGAACAGAGGTCAATTGGTAAATGGATTTCTGTTCAACCACAGTGGCCATGCATGGATTGAAATTCAGCCAGTCCCTGTTGAACTGGCACACTTTCGATCTATGTATGGCTAGCTTAAGATCTCAGCAGTGACGAAGGGGCTCACAGATGCCCAACCATTGAAGAGGTGGTAATTGCAGGAGATAAGTTTCCCTTTGAACAGCCCTAACATGCTGGTTTATGTTCAGGTTAAGCAACAGTAAAAGTCTACCTAAACACTAATATAAAAAGAAATGTAATCTCAAGCAGTCACAAATATCCACAAAATGCCATAGACAATATGGTGCATTGTCTGCATCTCCCAAAATTAATGTATGTATAGCAGCATTCAGCAAGACTAGTATGTCTTGACTTAACAGCCAACTTTATTGCACCCTGCTTGTTGGTGTTTTATCTCTAAATATATTGTTCTAATACTTTTCTGATAGAAAGATTACATCTGTTGTATTATATTCTTGCAGTTTGTAAAATAGCTCCATAAAAAAAGATCATCACGTACCAACAGACATCAGGTAACCATTAAAAACAGGGAAAAAAACGGTCAGCATGGTCAAACGTTTTACCGAAAAGTGTCCATGTCTGTTGTGACAACAAGAAATGGGGCTCTATGCACCCTGTGGCTGGAGACCAGTTTCTTGGCTTTTAGGACTAATGGAGCTGACATTTGGGCAAAGCCGATCAGTCAGTTCCTACAAAGTTATTCCAGTTGAAAAAAGATAAAAGTTCATCCAGTCCAAACAATAAAAGGAAAACAAAAAGAAAAAAAGAATTACAATCCTAAATACACAATCCTATACCCATGGTTGACCCAGAGGATTTGTTTGAGTACTGATCCTCCTCTTTACAAGGATCCTGGGACCAATGGTTTATTTAGGGATATGATACTGGCGGATAGAAGAAGCCTTGCCTTCCTGAAGTAACCATAAGTATTAAATGAACTCTTACTATTTATTTGTTTAACTAGATGCCGCCCGCGCTATAGCCCAACAACGGCTACAGCGGGGACCTTAATTGCCGGGAGGGCGTACATTGATGTCCTCCCGTGCATAAGCGGCCTGCGCGCTCCCTGCGGATCGCGCCCGGCTCACTCTGTGATCGGCAACTCCATGAGATCCTGCCCCCTTACCATGTGATCAGCTGTCAGCCAATGACAGCTGATCATGTAAAGTAAACATCAGCCGGCGATCAGCTGTTTTTTTCTCCTCACACTGAGAAAAAAGAAAATGATCCCCGGCTGCTGTCAGAGGGACATCGGTCCCGAAGAGGAAAGGAATTTGTGCCCCCAGTGCCAACTACCAGTGCCCAACAGTGTCGCCCGCCAGTGCCCACCAGTGCCACTTACCAGTGCCCACCAGCACCACCTACAAGTGCCCACCAGTGCCATCTGCCAGTGCCCACAAGTGGCACCTACCAGTGCCTACCAGCGCCACTTACCTGTGCCACCTATCAGTGCTCACCAGTGCCACCTATCAGTGCCAATCAGTACCTCATCATAAGTGTCACCTACCAGTGCCTATCATTTCCCATCAGTGCCACCCATCGGTGCCACCTATTAGTGCCCATCAGTGCCCATGATTGCTGCCTATTAGTGCCCTTCAGCGCTACCTACCAGTGGCCTTCAGTGCCGCCCATCAGTGCTGCCTTATAAGTGCCACCTTATTAGTGCCACCTTATCAGTGCCCATCAGTGCCGCCTTATCAGTGCCCATCAGTGTCGCCTATCAGTGCCCATCAGTGCAGCCTATCAGTGCCCATCAGCGCAGCCTATCAGTGCCCAACAGTGCAGCCTATCAGTGCCTATCAGAGCCCATCAGTGCCACCTCATCAGCGCACATCAATGAAGGTGAAAAATTACCTGTTTGCAAAATTTTATAACAAACTTTGTTTTTTTTTCTAAATTTTCGGGCTTTTTTTGTTTGTTCAGCAAAAAATAAAAACCGCAGTAGTGATTAAATACCACCAAAAGAAAGCTCTATTTGTTTGAAAAAAATGATAAGAATTTCATTTGGGTACAGTTTTGCATGACCGCGCAATTGTCATTCAAAGTGTGACAGCGCTGAAAGCTGAAAATTGGCCTGGGCAGGAGGGGAAGTTTAAGTGCCCAGTAGGCAAGTGGTTAAAGAAACAATTCAGGCAAATAAGGTAAAAATAGCCCTCATTCCAGGTTATGTGTGCCTTTTTAGAACTTTTTACATTTTTATTTACAGCTAGTATAAATACCTGAACCTGGCTTTTCAATAGCTTTATGGAACCCCACACAACAGCATTCACACTAGAAGAGGAAGGAAGCTTCAACTATCAGTGCCACTAAGAGTTGCATCCCTTTGCACAGTGCATGTTATTCGTCTAACATGGTTACAAGCTTACAGGAGAAAAGAAAGTACAGGAATGACCTAACTGGTGTGCTGCTGCTCCTTATTTTTCCAATGATGGGGAAGTAGAGGTTATTTTTCCTCTGCCCATTTATTTACTATTATATTATTATTTATAGATACTTGTTGAACACAGAGATGGTTTTCAGCCATTTGGGTAAGGCAATACATATAATGTAAAGTATATTCGAGATCTCAACATTTTTTCTGTCCCGCTTAAGGCTGCATTCATATGTCAGCTTATAATTGCGGGCAGAACCGCCGCGGTTCCGCCCGCGATTTGGAGATTTATTGCAAATCGCGGGACGCCTAGCGTTGCCCGTTGATTTGCAATAGCCCCCCAAACGCCGAGCGATGTTGCCGCGATTTACGCCCGCCAAATCGCGGCAACATCGCGCAAACAAAATCGCGGGATGCAATACGCTCCAAAGAAGCTCTTGTACTTTTTTGGAGCGTATTGCGTCCCGCGATTTTGTTTGCGCGATGTTGCCGCGATTCGGCGGGCGTAAATCACGGCAACATCGCTCTGCGTTTGGGGGGCTATTGCAAATCAACGGGCAACGCTAGGCGTCCCGCGATTTGCAATAAATCTCCGAATCGCGGGCGGAACCGCGGCGGTTCTGCCCGCGATTATAAGCTGACATGTGAATGCAGCCTTAATGAAACAGGATTATTAGAATATTTGAGAATTGTTATTTTTTAGCTAAAGATTGCTAAAAAGGGGGTGAATATACAGCATTGGTAAATATATATATATATATATATATATATATATATATATATATATATATATATATATATATATACAGCATTATTAAATTGAATACTCTGAAAGTACCAAATCTTTGAAAATCATAGGACAGTGATCTGTGTTTCTCACATATGAATGTTAAACCTGTTACATAATGGCATTAAACATCTTGTAGGAACACTGCCCAAAGGCACTGTCACAAAAAAAGATTTACATTTTGTTTCCATCACTGCAAGACAGATTAGATGACTACAGAAGGGATATAAGGAAGAATGTATTTCAGTGTGTATATATATATATATATATATATACGGTATATATCTATATATAATATATATACGTACAAAGGTTTTAGGAAGGTGTGACGAAATGCTGTATAGTAAGAATGCTTTCAAAAATATATATTTGAATTGTTTATTTTTATGAATTTACAATATACAAAGTGAGCAGACAGAAGGAAAATCAAAATCAAATCAATATTTGGTGTGATTACCCTTTGGCTTCAAACCAGCATCAATTCTTCTAGGTACACTTACATACAGTTTTTGAAGGAACTCAGCAGGTAGGTTGATCCAAACATCTTGGAGAACTAAGCACAGATCTTCTGTGGGTGTAGGCTGCCTCAAATCTATCCCTCTCTTCATGTATTCCCAGATAGGCGAGATGATGTTGAGAACAGGGCTCTGTGGGGGGCCAAACCATCACTTCCAGGACTCCTGGTTCTTATTTACCGTGAAGACAGTTCCTAATAACATTAGCTGTATGATTAAGGTCATTGTCCTGGTACAGAACAAAATGTGGGGCCAATAACACCCCTCCCTCATGGTATGGCATGATGGATAAGTATCTGCCTGTATTTTTCTATTAGTTAAATTTTTTTACTCATTTTGTTAATTGATAAAAATAAACTATTAACACTTATTTTCCTGAAAGCTAATTTACAGCATTTTTTCACACCTGCCTTAAACTGTTGCACAGTAGTATACATTATACTGTGCAAAACCTATATATATATATATATATATATATATATATATATATATATATATATATATATATATATATATATATACATACACACACACACACACATAACATACCGAAACTTGCCAGGTTTCAAATGGTCCTGCGGGAGAACCAGAATTCAATCAGTCGCTGCAATGGCTGCAATGCTGATCAATTTATTTTGACAGAGGTAGAAGGCTCTGCTGTCAGAATACAATAGTAAATAGGAATATAAATCCCTGCATCCAAATTTCCTGTATAGTTGCGGGAATCTATAAGGTTTTTTTTTCAACCCACTGGTTGAATGAAAAAAAAAAACCCTCAATGTGTGTACCAAGCATTTTAATTTAAACTGCAAAGGAGTTCTTAACTCTTTAACACATTAAAAAAAATCATACCTAGGTAGATGAAGCATTGGTCCGATGCTGCATCTGTCCCCTGTTGGCTCTAAGACTGGGAACCGAGTGACCAAAGACCGCTGATCGCTTAGTTTTCAGTGCTCTGTGAGCAGAGAGCTGGTGACTATCAGTCACCACTGTATGCTCTGCCCCCCCACCTCACTGGAGCACTGAGCTGTGGAGAGGCGGGAGCAGCTGGCTCAGCCTCTCATCGGCTCGCTGAGAGGCTGAACCAGTTGCCGATTCAGGCTTCTGGGTGGATCCCAACCATATGGTTGCGATCTTTCCCCAGCCTGGACCGACTCTATGACATCAGCCGACAGCAGGCTTCAGCCCGCTGTAAGCTGAAAATGGGTCGCAGGAGTGCAGAATGAACTGCACTTCTGTGATCCAGAGGAGCAGTACATCCAAACGAGCTTTGGCTGTACTTCTCCTTTAAGGATGTGGAACTCTCCTCCACAGTTGGTGGTCACAAAGATTTCACAACTGGACAATGCATACCCACTTTTACCTCCAATACATAGTCCAAATTAAAACTTGCAGCACACTTCTGTAGTTTGCGAGGGGGAGAGCCCATTTGCCCTTTGAAAGCCTGCAGGAGGGAAATGGAGGGGATTGGTTCCTCTATATTCCTCCACCCCTCCTATTCAGGTGTAAAGGGGCCACACGGGCCCTCTTGAGCAACGAGCCGGTCGCAATTGCAACCCCTGTATGTATGCGCCTGCTACTATCTCTTTTCATAGTAACTGCCATATATATTTATATATTTTTATTCACTCAAGCTGGCGGAATGGATTTATGCTGGAGTTAGTTTGCGCTTCTGTAGAGCTGCTGGGCCTGTAAACTCAGAAATGTTTACAGTTTTAATTTCTAAATTAAACATCATATACTGTATGTTGTGTATGAAGTACTTACAGTTATTCCGGCTGTGGCAACCGCAAGAATTCCAACTATTTGGAAACTGTGATGTAGCACCTTTGCAATCTCTTCCAAACAGTCCTACAAAATGTCAGGTATAACAATTATTAATACTGGAGTTAGAAAACGGTATCATTGTTAGCATTATAAAATATTACAAAGTTTAGATGGTTTGCCACAATTGTAATGACCAATGACTTTTAAAAATGGCTTTCAAATAACACTAGGCATATTGTATCTTGGCTTTGAAGCTCACAATGTACATCTGCAGCACAATGTGAGGAATGGAGATATGTGGTAGTATTAAGTGCCGGTTCACACTGGGGCGACCTGTGAGGCGACCTGGTCGCCTCACAGGTCGCCGCAGCTCGCCTCCCATAGGGAAGCTGCGGACCCGTTCTAATAGGAGCGACACAAGTCGCTCCGACCTAGAAAAAGGGTCCGGAGCTTCTTTGGGGCGACCAGGAGGCGACCGCCATAGACTTCAATGTTATGAAGTCCGTGGCGGCCGCTCCGAGGTCGCGGCGCGCTGCTCGCACCGCGATCTCGGAGGTCGCCCCTGCAAGTAGCGTCGCGGTAATGTGAACCGGCGCTCACTCTACTCTACTGTACCTAAAACAAAAAAAAAAACAGGATGGCTGGATCTGAGCTTTAAGACCACCAGTCTTTTTTCCCCTTTCCAAAAATTGCAATATAAAAAAGTGTATAGCCCATTTGCCTTCAAGCAATATTAGCCCAGCACGCAGCTTGGGGGCCATTTAACTTAGCTTTTTTTAATGCTTACTTAGGATAATGCTAATTCAAATTCACTAAATGAAGTGGTGTCTAGCTTACAGTCAATGATTTTAACCTACAGGCTGAAACCACACCCCAAAGGCTGCTGCTGTTTCCAGCTTAACAGAAGGAGGGCCTGGTAATAAAACAAAAGAGACATTGTCACTTTGCCCTTTTCGAGCTGCTAACTGCCTCCCTGACCCAGTGATACTCAACTCCCCAGCCTTCTTGCACAGCTCTTTACTCTGTCACAGCTATCACCAAAATACCGGGGTCAGCTGGTGTTGGTGCCAAGAGGGAGCATTCAAGTCATATGTAGTTGGACTAAGGCCTAGTGAGTGGCCACTAGGCTTGAGCACTGCATCATGGGAGAGGGTCACAAGTTCCTTCTCAGCCTGGAATTTTGCACCAACTGTAATGAAGTAAAAAGTGGTGAGGGAGCACTGGAAAACTGACCAGTAGGTTAGGGGTAAGCCTTATACAGATGCTGTCATTTTTCTCTAGATAGGCAAGGTGACAGTGTCCTTTAAAAAAAACAGATCATTTTTGTGCTTTAACGTGCATTGTTAAAAAATTTAGAATTTTACATTTTTTTTTAGAATGTCATATAGCAGAATGTGAAAATTTTTTTTTTTTTTTTCAAAATTGTCGCTCTTTGTTTATAACGCAAAAAATAAAAATCGCACAGGTGATCAAATACAACCAAAAGAAAGCTCTATTTGTGAGGAAAAAAGGACATACATTTTATTTGTATACAGCGTCGCACGACCGCGCAATTGTCCGTTAAATGAACGCAGTGCCGAATTGCAAAATAGGGCCTGGTCAGGAAGGGGGCAAATCCTTCCGGGCTTAAGTAGTGATTAAAGGCCACCTTCAGTGTTAGTAAAGTAGTCTTTTAAAAGTTTCCCCCACCTCCCTGAGTGGCAACCGTCTACTGTTTTGCAAGGCTGCAGAGGTTTCTGGTGTCCAGAAGGAAATGTGCAGCCTGCCTATCTGGGCCAGAGACAATGAGTGGGAGCCTCTTGCTAAAGAATTTGCAAAGTATGCTTCTCCCTTGAATAAGACTTGGGGTGATACAATCTCAGATCATTTTGTACATTTTAGCCTTATAGTGATTGTAAAGTCTTTTTTTTTTTTTACCCTTTTAAAATAACAGACATGTTATACTTACCTGCTCTGTGCAGTGATTTTGCACAGGGTAGCCCAAAACCTCCTTTTCTCGGGTCGCTGGCTGGAGCTCCTGGCCCCTCCCTCCTGTTGAGTGCCCCCACAGCAAGCAGTATGCTATGGGGGCACCCAAGCTTAGCTTCGGCTCCATGTATCCATTCAGACATGGAGCTTCCATTCAGCCTCGCCGCTCTCTCTCCTGATTGGCTAACTGAGTTTGGTTGACAGCAGTGGGAGCCATTGGCACCATGGCACTGCTGCTGTGTCTCAGCCAATCAGGAGAGAGAGTCCCGGATGACTGAGGCATTCGTAGGCATCGCTGGATAGCAAGGGGGCTTAGGTAAGCATTGGGGGGGGGGGGGGGCTGAGGAGGCTTTTTACTTCAAATGTATAGAATGCATTAGGATAAAAAAAAACTCCTGACTTTACAACCCCTTTAAGATGTTGGATTGAGGTAAAGCAAAAAAGAGGACAGTGTCCACAATGGGTTGGTACTTTCTTCATGCTCTCTATACTGAATCAGAAAGGAGGGAGAAGGCAGAGGCAGAAATTAAGGCATTAAAAGACCAGCTAGCAATTCCTTCAGAGTGTGTACGTTCAACTGCTAGTCGGGCTGATGATTTGCAAGAGTGGTGTGCAGCCCTCATGATCAAATCAAATAATGCCTTAAGGAAAAGGAAGGGCCGTGAACCTGTTAGTAAAGCCAGAGTACGCGCCATTGTCACATCACAAAACTGGGATTGTGAGGATGTGATTTTCTCAAATGATAGTGAGGATAAGGAGACAGTTTGATATTTCTGATGATGATCATCATCTAGTAGGAAAGAAAAAGTGTGCCAGACCTCTCATTACTAAGCATAGGAAAATGAAACATGATATAGAGGATATGGCAGATGGGGGAAGTGCATTACCGCAACCCCAGTGATATGGAATTTGAAGAAGTAAGGGAGTTTACATAAACTAAACTCCATGAGGTGGCAAAACAATACAAAAAGAGGTCCGGGAAACCCCTATTGAGTTGGCTACTATGTTTGTGGGATGAAGGGGCGGACAGTGTTGTTTTATCAGACAAGGAAGCAGTGGCTATGGCAGTGTTAACCCATGATTCACAATTGCGCTTGGCCATGCGAAAAGATGAGAGTTTACTGTAATATTTTCACTGTTAGACCTCGTGAGAGATGGGATAATCCAAGTATACGCTAGTCCTAGTGATCTGGAAACTACCTACCCGCGGAGAACAATAGGAGAAGGTATTTCCAGGTTACGTTAGATGGGTTGTGTAGCCGGATTAAATACGTTTCCAGAATGGATGGGTCCAGATATGGAACCCTTCATGTCTGCTCTCCGTTCTAAGCTAAAGAAGTCTGCGCCACTTAATCTTAGGGCCCCTTTATTCTCCTTGCCAGAAGGCCTGAGATTAAACAGTAAGCTTCATGAAGCCACTTCCCTTTTAGGCCAGTTGGAGGAGCTAGAGGAGACTAAAACAAAACCTGTTAGGGCAGTCGATAAGGTCAAGACCAGACAGGAAGAAAACAAGCAGAAAACAAAAACTGTACTTGAGAAAAGGCCCACACCCCTGTGGAGAGGGTAAATTTTCCGAATACAAAAGGACACTATAACGACATAACACCAAGGAAGGTATATGCCAGCCAGAGGAAACTATACCTGAAGAATCTTTCACCTGATCTCCGGAAACTGCTATTAAGCCTGGGATCCTTGTTGCCTACAAAGATCATGAACCCACTCTAACCTGAGTTAAGTAACTTTTAAGCATATTTTTACTGTTTACAGACAATAGGCTGCGTATTTGCTAAGAAGTAGGTAGCATTTTGCTTGTTACAGGTATATCTGTCAGTCTTGTATTGTATTCCTATAATTGTAATAGTTTTGTATGTAAAGCATTTTTGTATAATAAAAGTACATTTATACAGTGCAGAGATCTGAGCTTATACCGCAAAGTAACCTTTAATAGACCAAAGCAAAACACCTGACAAAATACAAACCTTCAGCCCAGCACCACAAAGCCTTTTCACAAAGAAGTCCTGGTTGCATCCAGCAAAACAGTGCACTCACAACAATTAGCTCATTCATTCTTATGGCTGGTGCCATACTTCTCTGGGGGCATAGGAAAGAATGGGTCAACTGTCATACATAAACAGGAGACTAACATCACCAGGACATTTATTACTGCAAAGGCTGTGGGGTGCTGGGCAGAGCAAAACTGGTAAAGCTGGTAAATGATGTGGGGAACATTAGGTGATGTTTCCCATTCATTTTTACTAAAATAATCATGTACCATAAGGCGAGGAGATTTACAAAAGGCTTAATCCTTGAGGCGTACAATGGCAAAATGATGAGTAACTACTACAGGCCTGACCATAGTGCTGTTTACAAAGGCAACTAGTTGCTAGTTATGGCATACTAAGAGATCTGGTGTGAACTGAAAACAACTGCACTAGCATATACAGTATATCACTGGCCTTTTTGATCTCCAGCTTGTGTCTGATCTCAACAGCTAAGAAAAATAGTTCAATGTGACAGCTCACATCATATTATATAGTTCAATGTGACAGATCACATTCCTTTCCTTACCTCCTCCCAAAAAGCAGAGCATCTAAGGAGTTTAAAGCTGGACCAACACGCTGGTCAGTGAAGGGCCTAGCCTGATCCTTCCTTTTTTTAATTTTCTGATTAAAAATCTATTTTTCTACACAATTTTTATAAATAACGCTAAATGCATTTAATTTACTTCAAATATTGCAAATATGTTTTCACCTGTACCTAATGCTTATTCTAGTTGTAAAATGTTACGCAACAACAAAAGAGCACAAATTAGAAGTTCAGTAAAAGTGTACTGTTTGCTATAGATTTACTAGAAATAAGGTAAATGTAGCTGCTTTTAAAGCAGCATACGATTTGTTTTTTTGTTACAATAAATTATGATTCCGGTGATGTTAGTGCAGGGCAATTTTAAAAATGATTCTTATTGGCTGTTATGACTTGGGACTTTCTCATTGCACTGTTCTCTGTTGAACCCAAAGCCACTGTCACTGTCCAACTTCAGTTCTGATGTACAGCTGTTTTTAGCAGGTAACATTTTAGTATATGCCACAAGTTTTTTAATTATTTATTTTTTTATGGGTATTTATAGAGGACCAACAGTTTACACCATGCTTTACATTCACATCAATCCCTGCCCTCAAGGAGCCTATAATGTAACCACATGCACATACTAGGGCCAATTTAGACAGGAGCCAAGTCTATCTACCAGCATGCCCTTGCAAGAAGCCCACAGAAACCCAGGGAGAATATGCAAATTCCATGTGGGATATGCCATGCATGGTTTAAATCTAAATGATTGACCCTAATGCTGCAAGGCATAAATGCCAACCGTTAAGCCAATGTACTACCCCACATTATTTCACAAAAATATGATTTCTGCTTGTTTGTGTAACCCTTTTTTAGCACAGATACTTTCCACAGCGCCACAGGTAACATACAACCGGCATTCATAATGACTTGAAGTACATAAAAAACAAAAAAAAAAAAACTTACCTTGTGTTCTTTATGATCCTCCAAGCACAAGCTGCTCACACGCTGTGCACTCTGGGGGTCTGCATTTCCACAGCATTTTGCCTGCACAACATACAGCGTAAAATAAATTAACAAAGGAATTTTATTGGCAAAAATGCTTTTCCAAGCTTTGTACCAGATGGTATAAAAAGTTTCCATTTTGTGCAGACCTGGCTACGAATAAGAGACACAGTCAGCCTTACTTAGTATAGACTGCTATAATAATATGTTATATTCAGTAACCCACAGCAACCAACCAGAATGAACCTTGTATTGATTAGACTTGGTGCCAAAGGCTTCAATATTTAGTTTTTAAATGGTTTGCATGTTGATTGTTGAAAATGTTTTTTCAATTAATGCAAATGTCAAATATGCTGCCTTGTCTCCATTCAACTCTTTGTGTCTAAAAAATATAAAATGGAACAACATTTCCATGGGATCTCCTGTGGTGCTGATATTTGAACACCACAGGGTTGATTTAATAAAGTCAAATGGACTGTGCACTCTGCAAGTGCAGTTGCTCCAGAGCTTAGTAGACAAGGTAAAGCTTCACTTTGCCAAGAATATCCAATCACATGCAAGGAAAATAATAAAAAAAATGCATTTTTGCTTGCACATGATTGGATGGTGGAAGTTAGCAGAGCTTCTGTTCATTTACAAAGCTTTGGAGCAACTGCTCTTACAGAGTGCAAATCTGCCTTTAGTAAATCAGCCTCCATGTACGCAAAAAGATGGTGTTTAAAGTTTAGGAGGGAACTAAACCTTCTATCCTTTACAGCCAAGGCTGTCTTTTTAGCCTCCGTTTGATCTGTAGTTGCCATGGTGCTGCACATGTGATCAGTTATGATACCAGTCATTTGATGGCTTGACAGTTTGGTTGAAAGCACAAGCAACTGTTTCAGTTTTGGGAAACAGTTACATCAATGGGTTTAGTTCCACTTTAAAGAGGAAACTAAAGGCACAAATACTCAATTGTGCTCCAATAGTCTGACAACTATGAGGGCTTCGCTGGTGTCGGCATCCAATCCCTGGAGTCTTCCAGTTGCCGGTCTTTATCAGTTTTGATTGGATGGTGCCAGTGCAGTCATCCTGGCACACTGGCAGTGCACATGCACATGCCCAGCTACACATTCCATAGAGGATTGCTAACAAATAGGTAAGTGTACTTTTTCATGTCTCCTCTGCAATAAAAAGGCCTGCCTGTTCACAATTTTTTATATTTGGTTGGTTCTGCTTTAAAGGGGTTGTAAAGGCAGAAGGTTTTTTTTTTTTTATCTTAATGCATTAAGATAATGCTGTCAATAAAACTCAGTCAATCAGGAGAGAGAGGGGGTGGGGCAGAACGGCAGTTCCCTGGATGAATGGATACATGAAGCTGCAGCTCAGCCCGGGTGCCCCATAGAAAGCTGCTTAACAGTAGGGAGGGACCAGGAGAGCCAAAAAGGGACTCAAGAAGAGGAGGATCTGGGGTGCCCTGTGCAAAACCACTACATAGGGCAGGTAAGTATAACATGTTTGCTATTTTAATGGAAAAAACATAACGAGACTTTACAGTCACTTTATGTAAACGTGAAAAAAGCTTAGGCAGTTTAAGCAAAGCATAAAAATCAAAAAACATAAGGAGAATTATTTAACTGGTCTCCAAAGTAGTTACATTCATGGCATGCATCTAGTGATAAACGACCAGAACTGCCAGGGTGCTTATGTTGGTTGCCAAATGCATTTTCAAGTCCTTAATGGCTGGTGTCCTAGTTTAGGGGTCTCCCAA
This sequence comes from Pelophylax lessonae, assembly GCF_965119305.1. NCBI lineage: Eukaryota > Metazoa > Chordata > Amphibia > Anura > Ranidae > Pelophylax > Pelophylax lessonae. The sequence goes on from NC_138769.1 coordinate 220,271,320, forward strand.
CTTTTTAAACAAAGGGCCAGTATACTGTCCTTCAAACTTTAGGGGGGTCAGACTGTGGCCATTGAGAGTACAAATTTTCCTGGTATCAGTGGAAGTACACAATAGGGTTAATTTACTAAAACTGGAGAGTGCAAAATCGTGTGCACCTGTGAACGGTAGTCAATTAGCTTCCAACTTCAGCTTGTTCAATTAGGTATTGGAAAAAAAACTGAAAGCAGATTGGGTTCTCTGCAGAATTGCACCAGAATTTGCCCTGTCCAGTGTTAGTAAATTAGCCCAATGCATCTTTGATGTTAGGGGGAGGAATAGAGCCCCATCATTGGTGATAGTGGAACATATAGCACCCATCATTGGTCTCAGTGGGATGAATTTTTTATTTATTTATTTCAGGTACTTCTATAGCGCTGTCAATTTACGCAGCCCTTTACATATACATTGTCCATTCACATCAGTCCCTCCCCTCAAGGAGCTTACAATCTAAGGTCCCTAACTCACATACATACACAGTAGGGACAATTTTTTTTTTTTTTTATACAGGATCCAATTAACCTACCAGCATGTCTTTGGAGTGTGGGAGGAAACCGGAGTACCCGGAGGAAACCCACGCAGGCACAGGGAGAACATGCAAACTCCAGGCAGGTAGTGTTGTGGTTGGGATTTGAACCAGTGACCCTCTTGCTGCTAGGTGAAAGTGCTAACCACTACACCACTGTGCCGCCACATGAATAGTGCTTCATCACTGGTGTCAGTGGGAGGACTAGCGCACTATCATTGGTGTCAGTAGGAGGAATAGTATACCATTGTTGGTGTCAATGGGAGGTATAGTGCCCCATGCTTTCGTGTGTTAACCTATTAAAGTAAACAGGTATCCCTAATGCAATGCACACCACCACAGTGGACTGGTCCAGTGTAAATAGGCCCTGAATACCCAGTCACATGCAAGCGACAACAGTATTTTTCTTAGTACATATTTGGTATTTTTTCTAGCACATATATGAACACTGTTTCAGCTTACACACTATTCTTCACTTGAGTGACAATACATTTTCCTAAGTAAACATTCTTCTACCACTGTAATAAATCAACCCCACAAAATGATATGTTTTGAACAGAGAGAATAAATTTACCCAGAAATGTGTCGTAAAAAATACAGTATATAACTTATAAATCTACTATAGTTTTTTTTTCATGAGTACGCGTGTCTTCAAATTATTTTGTTCTTAATATTCCCACAAATAGAAGTTTAATACTCACAAATTTGTGAAAATCTTGCAGAGTTTCATTTCCTCCTTCTTTTTTCAAATAGTCTTCATATGCCTTAGTGTATAAATGCTGAGCATCTGTAATAGTCTGTTGAAAGAACGCACAAAAACTTAGAAAAACGTATTAAGCTATATTTCTAGAAATGACCTTTCTGAATATGGTTCTATTATGAAGATATGACTTGTAAAACTATCGATTTTGAAAAATAACAGAAAGTATCAGCTACATAATGCATACTGAGCAGGTGATCACCAACCTAATAAGCACTCGTAATGCAGTTAACTATTTCTTCTACAGCAAATAAATGGAACCTAGACATAAATTGTATGACTTGATTATAGTACAAGCTGTAATATATACATGTAAAATACATTATGACCCTCTTATCCCAACAATCTTCTTTACCATCCTCATCTTTCCTACTTATGTACTTGTATTTTTTACAGTGTCTTATTGTGTTATGCCCCAGACTAGGAAACACAAATCCTTATTTTGCTGCTTTGCGGTAATGGGTGTACAGCCTTGTGTGTTACCGTAACACAGGTTGTGCACGTTGATGTGCTGTTGTAGTGCCATTCATTCTTATAGGCACCCCAATGCACATGTGTTACAGTGAACCACAACATGCAGAAGCACACTTGTGTTATAAAAAATAGACAATGCTGTCTTTTAGGCATTACATTCAAATACATTGGCTGCCTTAATGCGAAACACATTACCAAGCAGAATAATAGTGAAGATCCAGCCCAAAGAGAAACTATTAACCACACCATAGATAGACAGAACTTAGAACAAACATTCTTAGCAAAAAAGTCTTAAGAAAATTCGTACAGAAATTCTCAGAACATCTAAATGTCTTTTGAAAGATTTTCTTTGCTTTGAACATTCGATTTTGGAGTGAATTAACTTTACTGAATGAAAACCACATACACTCTTAGAAATTCCTAGGTTCGAGAACAAATTTCCATCCTGCTCCTTTTAATTTTCCCATCACTGCAGCCAAAAACAAATATTTGACACCACTAATCATTAAAAAAACAAACTTTCTTAAAACTTTATTTTCCTAAGAATTTTTGTTTGAAATTCTACCCATCATTGGCCAGCTTTACTTTCCCTTATTAGGCGAAAATGACAGTGCCTACTGATATCCCACTCCCCCTGCAACGTATACTCACCCATCACAGCTCCTATTTCACCTCCTCATTCCAGCAGAGCCTTTTCACAGTTGCCGTATTGAAGCAGGGCTTCTGGATATGAGGGCACATGTGACCACCCACTTATGACAGCGCTCGGCCCTTAGTGACCAATTGCCAGGCCTGAATAATGCCAAGTGAGGGGCAAGAACAGTGATGTCATCAACTTGGATAAGAACCTACACCGGAGCTTCGTGAGGATAGATTCCAGCAGCGAGGAGTTGGCAAAGGGAAGAGGATAGGTTACCTTGCTTGGAGGGGGGGGGGGGGGTCCTATCAGGAAGCACATTAAAGTTGTTGTAAAGGCAGAAGTTTTTTTTAACATAAAAACCTTCTGCATGCAGCCCCCTCCTAATACTTGCTGAGCACAGCACCATCTCCTACCATTCCTAGCTCCCCTCCTCCCCCCTCTTTTTCTTTGTTTCCAGTTGTATACTTACTTACCTTATATCACTACGACTGATTATCTACCTGCACAATGGTATCTAAAATGTGTTGCTATAATTACCCTCTGTTTTGTTTACTTTTACTTCAATAAAATCTATTTAAAAAAAAAATAAAAATACTTACTGAGAAATCTTGTTCCAGCGATTTGCACAAGAGCCAAGGCTCTCTCTCTCCCCACTGGCTCAGATACAGCACCGGGGTTGGCTCCTGCTGCTGTCAATCAGAGCCAGTGATGAAGGAGTGGGGGCGGGACACACAGAGCAGCTCTTGGGAGTGGGCACGCATGAGTTCCCCCCTCATCGGGATGATAAGCCAGGAGAGCTGGAACCAAGAATAGGTGGAGCAGGGCTTCTCTGTGCAAAACCACTGCACAGAGCTGGTAAATATAATGTTTTGTTATTTTAACAAAAAAATAAAAAAAGCTTTTAGTCCCTTTAAGGTAAAAAAAAACCTTCTGTGTGAAGCTTCCCCCTCCCCAAGCCCTCCTATGTTATACTAAACTGAGCTTAATCTTAATCCAGAGCTGTGCCTGAGAGCAGCAGCTCTCTCTGCCCCTCTCTCCTCACTGGATTTTGAGGAAGCAGCGGGAACCATTGGCTCCTGCTGCTGTCAATCACAGCCTGTGTGGAGAGAGTGAGGGCAAAGCTGAGTCACGGTGTGTGTACCTGTGGACACACACACAGCGTGGCTCGGGATTGAGTCAACACCAGTGCCCTTATTGTGAACAGCCTGAAGCACTGACGAGGGACCCCAAGAAGAGGAGGATAGGGACTGCCGTGTGCAAAACCATATGACATGTTTGCTATTAAAGAAAAATAGGATTACAATCACTTTAACTCTTCCCTGAATGGACAGGTGACAGTGTCTCCTTAAAGGGAAACAATGCTTACTTTATCTAGAAAGAATATTCAGACTACCCCAAACAGTCTTTATGTTCCCACCTCAGTTTTGCTGCCTTACTGTCTATCGCTAATGATCAGAGAATTCTGCCAATTCTTTAGTCTCTTGTCCATCCCCACTACACTTTCCCAAGAATTAGCAACAACCTCTCCCAAGAAAAACAAAATATGGCCTTAAAAATGCCCAGTGAGTTTCAATATCAACATTAGCCTCTTACCAGCAGATAGGGATATGTTGGCGGAATAAATAACACCTTGAAGTGATAGCACCCCAGTACCATGAAGGAAAAGTTACAAACCTGTACACCTCTTTTACTGAAAACAGATATAGTGGCCTCTTACCAGATGTAAATATACACTGACGTGTGTAAACTCTTATTACAGGGTCTTCCCCACCATGGTTACAAGGGATGTCGGGATCTTATAACCTCTCTCCTCTTCTTACTCTCCCAAACAGATATGCTCATGCTCTCACCAGCTCCACGTGTTACAACAGCCAGCAAGGTGAAAAATCCTGATTACAGTCAGTGTTCAGAGCAAGACAAAAGCCCTCCGCCAACTCCACGCTCCCTTGCCTGACTGCACCACAACCTGCTCCGCCCTCTGGCAGCAACACCACAGGTTGTGGTGCAGTCAGGCAAGGGAGCATGGAGTTGGCGGAGGGCTTTTGTCTTGCTCTGAACACTGACTGTAATCAGGATTTTTCACCTTGTTGGCTGTTGTCATACGCGGAGCTGGAGAGAGCATGAGCATATCTGCGGGGGAGAGTAAGAAGAGGAGAGAGATTATAAAATCCCGACATCCCTTGTAACCATGGTGGGGAAGACCCTGTAATAAGAGTTTACACACGCCGATGTATATTTAAATCTGGTAAGAGGCCACTATATCTGTTTTCAGTAAAAGAGGTGTACAGGTGTGTAACTTTTCCTTCATGGTACTGGGTGCTATCACTTCAAGGTGTTATATATTCCGCCAACATATCCCTATCTGCTGGTAGGAGGCTAATCCTGAAGGTGGCGGGAACCCTATGTGTGTCACTGTGCACTTAATTGGACCTTCAACTTTTGGATTTGTTTACCACTGGAGTTTTCCCACAGATTTTTTTTTGTATTTAAAAGCACGGATATTGCACTGTGGACTTTTATTTGCTGGATTTATACACACAATTGTATTTGATTTATTTGATTTTTTCACATTTTTCATGATTGCTATAACACTATTGTATATTCATTGGAATCATATATATGTTATTTAGCACTATATTTGTTTAGCGCACCAGACCAACATTATTTCACAACTATTTTCCAAATCACGTATTTGGATCTTTGGTAGCAGCTTCGCGTTTATTTATCAGCGCACCCATTTCACCTTTAAAATATCAACATTAACAGTGCTATCCTTTGTGTCAGTGGTAGAAAGCCACAATCCAGCAACATCAGTGATCTGGGGAAACCCCCACAAAATATTACACAAGTGTATCTATGTGTCACTATGTAGGAGTGCCTGCCAAAAGCAGGATAACCACTAAGCTGAACATGTGCTGAACTGTCAGTATAATTTTAGCTACATCATAGTTATAGAAAGTTTGCACGGATACATGTGGCTAAGCAACATTGTGGTTTTCAGGTTTACATTAAGATGAATGATGTCCTGTTAAAATTAAAGTGCACTAAAATAAAAGGATTTTTGTCCTCACCATAAAATCATTTTCTTGGAGTTCACTCATTGATGGGCACAGAAAGTCTTGAGCCTTTGAGTTAAACTGCCACGTACAGGAGGATTGGACACTGGCTAACAAATATAACTGTAGGCCAACAGGTACAAGAAGGCAAAAGTGATCTTTGGACTACTTACAACTCAAAGAGCCAGAAACTAGCATCAGATTTGGCTGACATGTCCAACTGGTAATCTTAAAGAATATATTTACAAAAAAAAAGAACGTGTAAACAGAGGATCACGTGGCAGCCTTGGAAATCTGTGAAACAGTTGCCTGAGGCTGAAAAGCCCAAGAATAGCCCACAGATTAAAGCAGAATTCTACCTATCTAACTTCCATGGCTCCAGTGGTAGCTGATCCTTGTGGCTGCAATCTTTTAAATATGTTTTTTTTTTGTTTTGTTTAGGTACCTTTTTTCTTCAAAATTCCCTCTACTTCTGGCCCTAGTCACCGCAGGGACGTACATCACATCTTGTCTCTCGTTCACTCCTGGGATATCAGTGTCATCAATCCAAGGAGGCCAAGGGCATCCTCCCCTTCTGGCATCGCCCTACTTCAAAACCGGAAATGACAGGCGGAGTTAGGTTCCAATGCTGCCATTGCTAATGGCAACCTGGAATCAACACAGTGAGCCACGCTGTGTCCTGACTACACAGTGACGAGATCAGAAGGTGCACGCTAGGTATTCGGAAACAAATATGAGCAGGCTTCAGATGCTCACAGTAGCAATGGCCACTGTCTTCATACCTGGGACGCTGTGAGTAATTGAAGATTTATAAGCAAAATGAATGATTACACTTATAACGGTATCTAATTTAGATTGTACTAGCAAAGAGACGGGGGTGTTTTTAAAAAAAAAAAAAAAAATAGACAAGGAGGATGGAACTCCGCTTTAAGTAGAGTATGCCTTTACAGGAAACAGTGGGATCTGATCCTTCAAAGCAAAAGCTTAAATGAAGGTCTGCCTGTGTAGAGATGGAGGAATGAAAAGCCAGTGCACCCTATTATGGTTCATCTGGAATGATAAAATACGAATCTGTGTTTCTGAAAGAAGCAGTTGCTGAGCGATGGGATCGGACATCCCACCTAATCCAAAGCAGTTGAGAGAAACTTCCTTTTGGTGAACTAGAGACAAACAGAGAACAGAAAAACAATGTTCTGGCTGAGGTGAAAGGCAGAAACTACCTTAGCCAAGAAAGAAGCTGTCACGATCAAAGGGTCAGGCTCGAAGACCATTTGCTGTAGCAGTGTGAAGAACCAGCAGGATAGGAACACAGGCAGGTCAGCATGGTGGATGGCGCTGGCTCACCTGAGGTGTGGAATCTAAGTACTAACCGGTGTTCACCAGAGCTCCTGATGGTGGAGATGAAAGTTGCTGCATGTTAGCACCAGGTGGCGGTACTCAGGATCACCCCACCAGGAGGTGAGCAAGCCGGGGTCCAGTAGCGGATTAAGCAGGTAAGGATCAAACAGAAACTAAGTCAGTAAACAAGCCAAAAGGTCAGTTACAAGTAGTTGCAGGTTGGGATCAGGCAGAACCGTAGTCGAAGCCAAGCATCGATAATGAGTAGTAGCAAAATATGGATGGCAGCAGGGAAGACAAGAGCAAGATACTGGCTGAGAGAGCACATAAATCTGGCAAAAAAGAAGTGCAGAGACATTGCTTAAATCAGGATTTCATGGGAGGAGCAGAGTTCAGGGTTCAAGACACACAAGGTTCAAGACAGGATGATTCAAGGAATTGTCCAAGGAACTGTTGAGCATTCCAGGTAGCTTAACAGGAAGAGACTTTGCCTGACACGAGCAGAGGTTACAGGTTCAAATCCAGGCCCTGACAGAAGTTCTGGCTATAACAGCACCTTGTCCCTGTTCAAATACCAAAAAATGGATAAAATCACCAGTTCAGACACTTGCCTTACAGAGGTAATAGCTTTAAAAATAAAAAACACCTTGCAGGTGAGAGTATAGAGATGAATACCTCTAATTAATTCAAATGGTGCTTTTTGAACCAAAGAAAACCAGATTTAGGTACCACTGATTAACAGAGGAAGCTACATGGGAGACCCCTGTGCAAAGGTCTAAATCAAGAAGTTGGAACCAAACAAACTCTGCAGCAGCATAGTAAGGGCAGAAACCTGACCCTTGATAATTCAGGTTCAGACTTAGCTGTAGAAAGGTAACAATTTATCCCACTGAGAAACTCCTGGGTATGAAACACAGACCCAGAGGATAGGAAATGTATAATCTGTTCACCTTTCATTTAATATAAAGTTTTACAGACATACGTAGTAATATATCTAAAATTGGCGCTCTTCGAAAAATGTATATATATCCCTCCTATTAAAGCTTTTTTAATGCATCGACACACTTCAAAAGTATGTAATTGTAGCACTCTACAGGTAGGTGCTAGGTAAATGCATAGTGGGCCTTGTCTGCCTAACAGGTAGGTTGTCATGGTTTCCAAGTGTGTCTCCTGAGTAGGGAGTCTCCCCACTGGCTATATTAGAGGCTTCTGATGGGGCAGTGGAGGAAACCCAATCAGGGAACACATCCAAGCCTGTAACTACCCCAGAAGGCAGAATATGCTGCAAAGTATTCTGGGAGTGGGTATAAGTTTGGGGAAAGCGCGTGACACGGTGTCTTTGGCGGGAGCAGAGTCCCAGGTCGAGTTGAGCTCAGGGCATCCGGTGTGCCGAGAACCAGTGGAGAGCGAGAGGGGTCCAGTCCCAGGAAAGCCTACACAGGTCGTGAGTACTGAGGATTGCCCCTGTGGGTCTGCCTGAAGAGTTAGAGGAGACCACTCTGGAGGAGGTTCTGGGATCCAGTGTCAGCTAGCTGTAAAGGGGGTACCTAGGTTGAAGACCCTGAAGTAGCAGAGAGGTTACATAGTCAGTGGACCCTGAAGAGCTAAAAGTGTAAAGGGGGCGCCAGCGGTTTGGGTCCTGAATTGTACAGAGTACCAGTTGAGAGTTGCAGCTATACAGTAATTCCCAGCATGCCACCTCCAGCCAGTGCCAGGCTGGAGAGAGTGGTCAGAGACTTTGCATTGCAGCAGTATCAGTAGTTCTATGCTCCACAGTCCTGAGTCTTCTGGACATAGAGTCGAGGATTCAGCACTTCTGTCAAGTTAAAGTGTGCTCTAAGCATCAGTGAGCGCTGGCTAGCGTCGGCTGGCGTCAAGGCAGCATTAACAGACATTTTCCGGATAAAGTCCCAAATTGTATCTAGTTAAGCCTAAAGGAGTATCCCACTCATTCCCTTCTCCCATCCCCTTTATCTACAATGAAACCACAAAACAAAGATGCCGGAGTTGTCTCATTTCTCACACTTAGGGTCGCAGCTCACATGGGCTGGGGAGGTAACCGGTAACAATGGCAGACCCACATCAGGCCCAATGCCTGGAAAACCTGCTACATAATATTGTGCAACGTTCATGGGGCAGTAGAGGGGATTATAGCACATATGCATAGGAACTTACGTATAATATATAATTATAATAGATTTAAAAAATGCCTCTGTCCCTCAGAGCTTGGGCTTATACAGCAATGCTGTAATACCTTCCACTGCCATCGACATAAGGTTTATGCCGAAACAGAATCATTTGCAACTGGATGGCTCAGTAAGCCTTTTTGCATTCTTATCTGCTAAAAACTCATGGTCATTTGAGTGACCTTCAACTTACAACAGAATGGTCCCTCGACTTTTTTCACGAATAAATGGCTGTTATCAGTGACAAACCACTGATAACAGCCATTCATTCAATGGTGTCCACCCCCCTCCCCACCACTGTTACCTGCAGTGCGCCCTGAGTGTGACTGATCCTCAAAGAAGATCTGCTAATCTGTGCAACACAGGAAGGCTGGGGGTGAGAAACCAAGGAAGGGGCAGGGAGTAAAAACTCCAGTTTGTAGCCCTGGGATGCTAAATCCTGCACCCAAGCATATGAGTTTCAACCAATCCAAGCATCTGCAAAGGTTAATACGGTTTCCCCAACTTTGAAAATTGACTATTGAGGGCACACCTTCATGCTGAAGACGGGTTATTGGAGGACTTCACAGTGAGGAGTTATTCTGGGCTGGCCTACAGTTTTCTTGTTTTTTCTTGTTTGCTAGTGTTCTCCTCTTGTAGAACAGTATAAACCGAAGGTTAAAAACTCCCTGTGTCCCTCAATGAACAAGAAAGAAAATTTGTTGTTACAGATCCAATATATGATAAGAGTAAATGCTATAATTACCCGTTGTTTGCCCAAAAATGCAAATACTCCTGCTGTGACTTCTGCAGCAAAAATGACAAGTAGGCAGGCAAAAAACTGAAAGAGATGAAAATTACATTAAGTCAAATCCACACTGTCTCCATCCACAGGTTAAATATTTTCTACCTTTTATGGTCCAGTAATAGAAATGCTAGTGTATGGTGATTTGAATGTTACCTTGTGCACACCTGAAGCAAGTAATTTGCAGTGGCAAATAATAAGTATAGGTATAATGGAAACAAATAGATTATGCATGCGTAGTCAAAGTATCTTAAGCTTTTCTTGGCATACAGAGGCCTTTCTATAAAACACATTATATAAATTGAAATCAGCCATTCAAAGGTATCACATTGGCAATACCCTTCTCTCTGATCCTTCCTAAGTGTCTAAAACAAGGGTCCTCAAACTATGGCCCTCCAGCTGTTCAGGAACTACAATTCCCATCATGTCTGTGAATGTCAGAGTTTTACAATGCCTCATGGGATGTGTAGTTTCACAACAGCTGGAGGGCCGTAGTTTGAGGATCCCTGGTCTAAAACATTAAAGCTTCAGTTTAGGTATGATATTTCTTGCTTAGTTACACTGCTCCAGCTTGGACCAATGTATGTAATTCTTCCAAACATATATAATTGAAAATCATTTTTTTGCATACTATGGATGTTTTCAAATCTCATACCTGACCGATTCCCATGGAAGCTGCAAATCACTGTAGTAGTAACCGCCACTACAGTAAAAACAGTGGTCTTCTGAGTCCAGTGCCCAGCAGCTGCACTCTGTATGGTAACCACAGAGGCCACTTGCTCAGTACAGTACAGAAAGCCTTGTATTTTTCTCAAGGAATACAAGGCGTTCTCTAATTGGCTAAGGTGTAGAGGCAAGGCGGTAATATCGCAATCTGAATCCAGAAGACTGCTGCTAACTTTGTAAAAGTAGCAGAGGGAGATTCCTCTTGTTCTGTAGTGATTCAGTCACTTCCTGTTACATCAGCAAATGATAAACGGAAAGGGGTTTACCTTTCCCAATTCTATCCAAAATTAAAAATAAAAAGTTTTCCTTATACATGCGCTGTTAACTGTTAAGCTGAACTCCAGGCAGATATAAAATCACAACCTAAAAAAGCTTTGTATTTATTATTATTACATCATTAAATGTATCTTTTAATTATCAGCAGTGTAGGTACTTTAATTTAAATTGGCATCAGCATTTTGCAGTCTTATGTGCAGCAGAGCTCAGAGATCTGGAGAAGAAGCACATGGAGCTAATCAGATGTACTGCAGTGGAAGAAGCGTGTTGATCCTAACAGGTCAGAAAGTTTACATATACACTCATCAAGCAATTTAATAGGAACTCATGTACACCTGCTTATTCACATGACTATCCAATCAGCCAATCATGCAAAGTTAATGCCAGCAAAGCCAGCAGAATATTAGCATGCATTAAAAAGGGGATTTACTCCAGAGATAAAACAATATTTCTGCCACTCTATAAGACTTTGACCGGCTGCATCTTGAGTATGCCATCAAGTTCTGGTCGCCAGTCCTTAGGAATGATGTGCTGGAACTGGAGAGAGACCAGAGAAGAGCAACAAAGCTAATAAAGGGACTGGAGGACCTCAGTTATGGGGAAAAACCTACAAGCATTAAACCTATTTTCTCTGGAGAGGAGACACTTGAGAGGAGATTTGATAGCTATATATATATATATATATATATATATATATATATATATATACACCTTTCTGATAAATCTAGCATAGGGAAAAACTTTTCAGTGGGAGGGAGTTTAAAAAGACACGCTGCAATTTATTGAAATTGGAAGAGAAGCAGTTTAATCTTAAACTGCGTACAGAGTTCTTTACGGTCAGAGCAGTGAGGATGTGGAACTCCCTTCCACAAGCAGTGGTATCAGCTGGGAGTGTCAATAGTTTCGAAAAACATACATGAATATGGGATTTAATATTGACATAAACTCACACACACACACCACAGGTTGAACTGAATGGACTGGTGTCTTTATTCAACCCTACCATCTATGTAGCCGCAGCAGCACACTGCATAAATTAACAGACACAGGTCAGGAGCTATAGTTAAGCCTAGTACACACGGGCTGAATGTCTAGACACAGTTGTGTGCAAAACATTTCAGGAAAATCGGCAGTTACAGAAATACAGCAATCACATTTTTCCTTATTCTGGTGTTTGCTGTCAACACTAAAGCCTCATACACACCACTAGTCTTTCACCCGCTGCTTTGAACGAAAAAAAAACCTGACAGCTCAGTTTAGAGCCGCTGTACTAACTCGGGTCAGAACACAATTGGCTTCTGTTGGACCTGCTGCCATACACACGGGCCGAGTGTCGGTCAGTTTCTAACACAGCAGGGGAGATCGCTATACTAATATTGGATTGTTAGTACAGCAGCTCCGACCTGAGCTGTCAACCCAGCCCAGGTTGAAGCCACTGTACTAACAAGCTGATGTTAGTACAGCTATCTCCCCTGCTGTGCTATTGTGTTCTGATAGGGGGGTAGCCCCTCACTAGGGGGATAGCCCCCCCCCCCCCCCCTCCTCCGGAGCTCTCTGAGAGCACTGATCGAGATACGGCTGGCAGACCTTTTCCGGTCAGGAGCCCTCGACAGAAAAAAAATAGTGGTGTGTATATGAGACTTTAATGTTGGCATCAAACACTAGAATAAGTAAAAATGTAATCTCTGTAACTGCTGATTTCCTGGAATGTTTTACACACAATTGTCTCTAGAGTTTACTCTGAACAGTCCGAAAAAACAAGAAGCTTCCAGGGAGAAGCAGTTCTGTGGATGGAAATACCTTGTGGATGAGATAAGTCAGAAATAAATTGTTGGGAAAAAAAGAAAAAAGGAAAAAAAAAAAAAAAAAAGAAATAAATAGCCACATTGGAGCTGACAGAAAGGCTATGGTAACTCGGATAACCACTCTTTATAACTGTGGTGAGTGGAAAATTATCTCAGAATGCAGAACGCATCAAACCTACAACAGTAGAAGACCATGTCAGGTTCTATTCTTGTCAACCAAGAACAGAAAGTTAGGACAACTGTGGGTACAGACTCAGCAAAACCAGACACTTGAAGAATGGAAATATGCAGTCTGGTCTAATGAATCTGGATTCCTGCTGGGGAAAACAGATGGTAAGTGAGTCAAGGGATCTTAATCCAAAATGTCCTAAAATGAAAGATTTGCAGCATGAATATTCAGCTGACAAATCTGCAAAAATGATATGATGCAATCATGTCAACATCAACCAGAACTCAAAGAAATGTTGGTGGAATGTGGAATCCATGGTATGAAAGATTGATGCTGATTTTAAAGGAGGCTCAACCCAATATAACCAAAGCGTTCCAATAAATTGCTTGGTGAGTGTATGTACATTAACACTGTGATTCACTGTTTGCCTGAAGATCAGCTGAACTTGTAATGTTTGGTATTGTTTCATTTAAATGAAAAACTTTATGTTACAACGTCAGAAATATTCCCTTACCGCCCCAAGCAAACACTGAGATTCACGGGCAGCTCCACAGCAGCCAAAGAAGCCAATCAGCATCATCAATGCACCAGCTCCTACCAGTACATAAAGCCCTGTGAGATAGAGCAAAAAGTAAATTAATCATATGGTATTTCATTCCATATCTTACGTAAACTACGAAAGACAAGTTACAGAAAATATAAGAAAGGAAAAAATACATTAAAGTCATTCCCTGGAAACCTCTTATGATCCTTTCCTGGAAAAAACATTGAGCGAGTAGTGTTTATCTGCATTCCGCTGAGCTGGAAAAATTAAGTTGTAAAAAAGCAGAAGTTTATTAAAGACATCCTTATTTATTAAATCCTATCATGCTTAATATTCAGGGTCAGCTTTCTTCTTACTGGACCTTGGTGTAATAACCTCCCTCATTGACCAATGCGTAGGTTCAGGAGAGGTGTTACATAAAACTCCAAAGCTATATCGCTGTATCTAACAATCATTTTGACCTGCCTATTTCCTAATGATAATAATTATTATAATTATGTCATATCTCCCTTCTATCCCTGAGGCTGTATATACACTATATTGTCAAAAGTATTGGGATGCCTGCCTTTACACACACACACCTTATGGACCTTGCTTTGTGCACTGGTGCGCAGTCATGTTGGAACAGGAAGGGGCCATCCCCAAATTGTTCCCACAAAGTTGGGAGCATGAAATTGTCCAAAATGTCTTTGTATTCTGGCGGCTTAAAGCAGTTGTATCCTCCCAAACAAAAAAAAAAAACCCTGCAGGAGAAAGGAGATGCATACTAGCTCATTATGAAGTACTTACCTTAAAACGAAGCCCCGACACGGTCGTCCGGACACCGCTGAGGGAGCTGTCATGTTCCCTCGGCGTCTCTTCCGGGTTCGCGGCTCCGGCGCTGTGATTGGCCGGAGGCGCGATGACGTCTCTCCCGCACATTCGTGCGGGAGTTTACTTCCTGGCAAGTAGCCGCTAAAGAGCTCTGAAGGTCCGACGGAGTCCTCTTAACGCGTTTCAGCAGAAATGCCTTTATCAAAGGCAATTTGATAAAGGCATTTCTGCTGAAACGCGTTAAGAGGACTACAGTCAGCCCTGCTATGTATACCTGACATGCATTTTATCTGTGGATGTTTGTAAGTGTATCGGCTTTATCTTTTTAATAAATTGATTTTAGCAGTATTACACTATGTCTGCCCCCCCTTTGGTTTTTATCTATATCCATGTTGGAGTTGAGATCTGGTGTGTCCATAATCGTTGCTGATCCATATGGATTCCATTGAAGTCAGTTTATCCAGCCAGGACATCCAATTAATATTCCAACAAGCTTGTATGACCCATATGCTATATGGTATCTGGGTCCCATTTATCTGGTGAGCGCAATCCACTTATCTTTATTGGTGTTGGGATTTGCTGCACATTGAGATCACGTTTTCCTGTGTTGGATTTATTTCATCACAATATTCACTTGGGACTTTTATTTTCCTGATGGACTTTTTTATTAATTTCCATTTTGGTTTTTTTCAATTGGACACTTATATATGTGATATTTGTTTAACCACAGTCATTTATATTTTCCCTTTCATGCTGTTCATTGAAAACTATCACAACTGGTTCATGAGCTAATACAAGACAGTTCTTCTTTCACAAATGTTTACATATATAACAATGATGCAAAACACAAAATATTGAATTCGCCAACAGGCCATTTGTGATTATTCGTATAAAAGTACATGGCATGCCTATTGCGGTGAGCAGTTCTCACTATACAATTATGAGATCAATAAGCTATTGCCCTACCGTTTAAAGCTGAACTCTAGGTAAGGTCTAATTGCATACATTGGTCCAGCTTGGCACAATACAGGTATGTCCATACCTAAATGACCTCTAGAGAAGCTGACAATCAATGTAGTAGTAGGAGCCGCTACAGTGACATCAGTGATCTTCTATGTCCTGTCCTGGGTCACACTGCCACCATACACAGAGCGCCTTGTATTTTTGTCAATGAATACCAGGCGGTCTTTGATTAGCTGAGGCAAAGGAAGCTGCTTGACACATGAACCGAAAGATCTTGCATTCATGTTCTACAGGTACTGATTGGTGGCTGCTAATAACTGCTGAGGTTATCGAAATGCGTGCCTTGTAAGTAACTTTTCAGCTTTGCGAATAAGCTTTCTCAAAGCAGACATATTGACTAAATTAGCTTGGAATTCAGTAGCATTGTCTATTTTTTTCTACAGAAATTTGGATTATAGTATGTTCCGATTTTGAATGCAGATAGTGAACAGAGGAATAATTTGCACTAATCTTACAAATAATTCACATAACTGTGGTGAACTGACATTTGTAGTCATTGTAAGCCTAGTTATATAAAATTTGAATTAGTGAAGTGGACAGCAGCCTAAAGCACTGCAAAACCTCTTTAGTAGTAACTTGAAATGAAATTTGGGCGACAGCTGTATGCGAAACTTTACCACAGGACAGACTGGAAACTGGAAGGAGATCTATCCCTGGGGAAGTCCCAGGATTCACTGCTATGCTCACACCCACCTCCTGCCAATTTGTGTCTGAGGAACATTCTATTTTTTCCATTGGTGGCTCATGCATATATTTACAGCTGCGGAGTCTGTGTCTGCAGTACTACTATATCAGTTTTCAGACACATAAAATCTTCCTTTAACCTGAAGGATTTGTCTGCATATGTCAGAAGTCTTCATAAATTACCAACCAGCTGATTAGGAAAAATACCACAGAAAAAAGTAAAAAAGGGGAAGACATGTAAGTGTTTTACAGTGTGCATTAAAAGCACCAGTAGGTCAGGCAGAACCTTTTCCTCTCCAGTCCCTAGCCTTACAGCACTTGGTCTAACCCATTCATTCGTTGGGTTTCAGTAACTTCAATTATGGAGCCTCAGTATCACCGATAACCAGGACACATTGCCTAGGAACACCCACTCTTCCAGACTGACATCCACCCTTCAAGGCATTTTTATATTTGCATAACTCCTCCCAAGAGTCAGCCCACTGCTTGCACCAAGGATGGGTTCTCTTGAGAGGAGCACCAAGGCTTAAGCCTCGTACACACGCGTCGAAATTCGGCCGGGAGTTATTGTCCGACGACCGATCTGCCGATTTTCGGCTTGTTAGTATGATGCTTCCGACAACCGACTCCGACTTTTCGGCCGAAAAAATTCTGGTGTGCAGGCTATAAAATTTTTGTCCTCTGTCAAAACACGTCCGATTTTCATGCAGTCAGTACAGATTTCGACAGTAAAAAATCTTATGAGCAAGACTAGGCATGCTCAGAGAAGAAAAAACACAAAGAAAGCAAACCAACACATGACATCACTTCTGAAGTAGAATTTTGTCGTGCGGGAAAATTTGTGTGCAGTCTAGGCACATTCCAACCAACAAAACACAACTCTGGACAAAAGATGGACGACCGGTCGGCGGAAATTTGTTGCGTGTGTACTAGGCTTTAGTATATTCAGCACTCTGCTGGCCACCACCACCACCAGACATGGTCAGCCTGCATTGCAGAGTGGAGCCCACAAACCCAATAATGATGTCACTTGGCCCTAAAATTAGATGTCATGAAAATAGAAAGGTTTCATTTAAAAGTTCATGAGCATGTTGATGAGAAGAAAAGGGGAAACAATTTCTAGTTTTAGATTTATGAAGTATCAAGACTTTGTTTTGTAATGTATATGCTAAACATAAGGTGCCGTAAGATGATACTGTATAAAATGAATTACATACCAGCATGAATAATCTACTAATTATCATGAATAGGAATGTGAGCTGGATTACATTGATTTAACTTGAGAAGATATATACAGACATTTGGTATTTGTGACATAATAATTCTTGCTGACCTCTGGCAGCCCTTTCAGCGATGCTTTTTTGCTTGACGACCTCCTTCATTTCCCAGTACTTGGTGCAAGAGGAGGCAAAGGATGATGAAAAGAACACTGATTTTGAAGTTACAATGTTAGGGTGTCACCACAGAGTGGCACTGTGGACACTACATTTGTGAATTAGTGCCTCGTCCTAAGGTTAGATGTAACAAAATAGGGAAATTTAGGGAAAATGGACTTTCCGTAGGATTGTTGGAATAATGATACAATGTTGATACTTTGTTTTATTGTAAGCATTTGTTTTTATTGGGATTGTAATAAAATGTATATTTTAGTCAAAACTAGCCTTTCAGTGAGGTTGTGTTGTGCCATTAAAGTCCATTTTCCCTATATTTCACTGATTTTGAAGAGTTCCTGGTGCTGCATATAAGGGATGAGTTGACCCCGTCTTGCAAATTTGCCAGCAGTGACCATGATAAAGACAATGCGCACCTAATTTATTACTCCCTAGGTCCCTCATTGCAGCCTACACAAACTGTTGGGGAGCGCATGTACGCAGTACTGGGTTGGAAGGGACAGCTTAGCTGTTCATCAATTAGCTTGAAGGAGGAAGCACAGCAGTGGCTTGCCGTGAAGCTGTGTGTTTACATTAATGCATACACGTAAAAACGCACAGCATGCATTCAGCTCTAGTTTTAGCTGGCAGCAAGCATGTAAGAGTGGCTCCATACAACCTTCCAAAAATGTTCTGCTCTGCTTCAGCTTAGGAAAACTCACATGATGCAGATAGAATGCAGATTTTAAATCAGTTAGTGCAGGAGACGCTAAACTTTTCAGTACGAGGGCTGCATTGGATATTTTAAACATAATGAAGCCCGAAAAAATAATCGGTCTCCCTTACATCAACCCTGACACCAGAAAGGAGAGCCAATACTGTGGAGACCAGGTACCTTTTAAAATGTTCATTATAGGGGTTCTAAAGCCTCATTCTATGCATAAAGGTAAAAAAAAAAAACTTCTAAATCCTGTTGTTTGTGTCAATGGACACAGCAACAAGGCTCATGGGTGAGCCGGCATGAGTGCCCCCATGGGAATCAGTTTCCTATGGGGGACAACAGCAAGAGAGAAGGCGCCAGGAGCGGCGGCGGGGATCTGAGAAGAAAAGGATAGGGGCCAGTTTATGCAATTCTATTGCAAAGAGCAGGTAAGCATTGTAGCGGAATGGACACTCTGAGTGTGGTTTGTGTTGAAAGAGTGAGGGACTCTTTCACTTGGAAACAAAATATTTCTGAGCAGTGTCCCTCAGGAGATGTGTGGGGATGTATTGCAGATGGCTAGAATATGGCAGAAGTGTTTCATAGACCCATGCCAGTGGGGTGTGGTTTATTATTGTTGAATACCTGCAAGCCATTGTCCTATTGTTCCTGTCTGACTAGAGTAAGGTTATTATGGGATGTGTAGGTTAGTGTGTGGAATGGCTCGAAGAGGGAGGGGTTTTCCCAGATTGTAGATCTCTTGTGTTTGTGTTTTGAATAAACGTATTCATTCCAGTTGACTCCCAGAACTGTATGTCGTCCAGTTACTGGGGGGGGGGGGGGGGGGGATTTTGCCTTGGATATTTTAGTACTTCCTCAGCTTCAAGGATTATACAGCTTCAAGGATTATACAGATACCTAGGCTGGGTATTGGAGCTCCGTTACAAGCATTGAAAAAAAAGGAATCCTTTACAACCACTTTAAATGTTCGTTTTAAATATTCACTTCACCCGTAGAAATTGGGGAAACAATTTAGGCTTTAATATCACTTTATGTATAGCCCAAACAATTTTGTTTTTTGTTTTGGATAGTGTTGAGAACGGTTAGTACCCCTGCTGGGTACTACTGATGTTGGTGTCCTCACTAGCTGGATTTACCCTCACTATGTCTTCTTCTATTCTATATAAATGTTGTATCCTGTCTGAGCTTAATGATGCCCTTCCAAGCCGAGGTATAAGGCCCCTGCTGGTATTCAGGATGTCAGGGATGCCTGCGTGAGATAAAGATCATTCAGTGAGGAACTAAGATTAAAACAAAAAGCCGGATCCTGGTATTAATGTGTATATTTGGTAGCCTCAGTCTGCGCTGCTCTGCCAGCTACGCGTTTCACCCCACCCATCAGGGCTTAGTCATAGAGGTTGCGTCCTGTGTTCTATATAGCCACTGTTGCTGGAACAGAAAGTGAGAGGAAATCTAAAATTTTAGCGTTGTCAGCAGGACAAGAGGTCATAGTAAATCTTCCTGTTTTGATAAAAACTGTCTAAGAGTGGAAATCTTTTTGAGATTTCCTCTCACTTCCTGTTTTGTATCTGGTAAAAGTTCAGGGAAATCTCCTAAATGGACAGCAGACATTAATTGACAGCAGTTTTAACTATTTCTCACTAACTTTAATACAATGCTAATTCCCTGCCCCTGTCATCTTTGCTTTACCTGACACTGTCATATACAGCAGTGCCATAAGGAAAAGTAGCAGCAATATCTATCAGTGTAGCTTCTTGAACATGTAGGAAGATTTTTTCAGCCAGTGTTAAATTGAGACACTGCCATACAACAAAAGAAACTAGTAGTGCTGCGATAACATTTTTCAAAGGTGCCCAAGCTTCACCTTGCCTTGACTCAAGATAATCCATAACTCTATGGATTAAAGGGTGTGCAAACTGGACTAACAGCCTTAGTTGGCCCAGTTTGCCAGTATCTGTCTTTGATAAATCCACTTTATTTATTGATTTCTATAGCTATAAATGTCACTTCCAAAGCAGCCCAACCAAGCAGCCTGACTTTTTATGTGACACATCTTGTGATGATCAGTAAAGTAAAAGAATAAAGGGTGCGCGAACCTTAAAAATAATAGAGGCAGCACTAGAAATGGTGAATAATGAATGGAAATGAGAAAAAATAGTGCACTTCTAAACAAATGTATAAAAAAACAAACATAAAACCAGTGCAAATGAAGGTCAAAATACAAATTGCAAATAAACCAAATATTCTTGGTGATGTGAATAAAGTCTCTCAAAATACGCTGACTACTTCAACTTCGAATCATGAGTGATAGAAGAACCCGTGATGAAATAGTGACGTGACAAAAACTTCAAGCGAAATGTGCTTCAAATATGCTTCAAATAATAATCTGTGTAGGTGGGTGGCCCCTTACCGCAATAAAATCAAATGGTGACTTATATCTTTCACAGTGGCAGTGAAGTGAACCGGTGACACCCAGTGATAAAAATGGATTCTTACCAGATGTTAGGGAGGTTAGAGCTTTGAACTTGTAAGCAGAATATCCATGGTCCGAGATGCATGGATGGAGCTCTCTAAATGCAGCTCTCTAAATGTAATTCTCCAGGACCTGCCTCCAGGCAGAGTGACCAGTACCCCCAACAATGCAGAGTGATCAGTGGCCCCATCAATGCAGAGTGACCAGTGCCCCGAACAATGCAGAGTGACCAGTGCCCCCATCCAATGCAGAGTGACCAGTCCCCCCAACAATGCAGAGTGACCAGTGCCCCTATTAATGCAGAGTGACCAGTGCCCTCATCAATGCAGACAGACCAGTGCCCCCATCCAATGCAGAGTGACCGTTGCTCCCAACAATGCAGAATGACCAGTGCCCCCAACAATGCAGAGTGACCAGTGCCCCCATAAATGCAGAGTGGCCAGTGCCCCCAACAATGCAGAGTGACCAGTGCCCCCATCCAATTCAGAGTGACCAGTGCATAGGGATTAGAGCACCACCTGATTACACAGAGCAGAGTTCTTCTGCTTACCCAGCGCGATAAGCAGAATAACCCTGCTCTGTGTAATCAAGCAGCACTCTAATCCCCAGCCCCCCTTCCCCTCCGGAGGCAGCCCTACCTTAAGAAAATATCAGTCATATCGGCCAAGTTTGTGGCCGATACCGATACTTTCAAAAAAAGTGAATATCGGACAAACCGATAATCGGTCGATCCCTAGTTCATACTTACCCAGTCACTATGAGACTGGTTTTCTGGATTCTGCAAAAAATCATGGTTGATCACGCTGCTCTCTATCTCCACCTTCTGCTTATATCCCCAATTCAGCTAGGGATTTTGCAGCTGTGGTGGCAACTCTGCACATGCTCAGATTTTAGTGAGTTTCTATGCTGAGCATTTCCTCCCTATCACATCTGAGTACCTCGTGTGACAATAGAGTTGTGTGACTATAGAGTCACACATGTGGGTGTATGCACAGTGGTAAATGACATCCCTCTCCCTCCCTCCTCCTCCATACCCATACTAACCAGCCAAACACAATGGGGGTGGAATATTACATGTAGATGAATGGAGGCTTCACCTCCCTCGTATTCTATGACACAGCTCCATGCTCAGTTTAGTATGTATTGCTAGAGAGGTTTTTTTTTTTCTCTTGGGATGGTGCATGTGATCAGCTCGGGCCAATCAGCACTGTCCAGGCAGAGGGTAAGGGGTCTTGCAGCTTCATATGACAGTCAGAATGTAATGAAAACAAGCTCTGATCAGATACTGATAGAAGTCACATATTTGTTATATACTGCTGATAAGAAAAAGGTATTTAGCAGTTTATATTTACTAAAATAATTGCATTTCCATGTTCTGTGTACTGTGGAAGACCAGATATACCGAATGCAGGGTCCTGAGTTTAATAACACTTTAAAGCTAGAAATATTGACAGTTTAAAATAAATGCAAAGTAACCACTCAACTTTTCCTGCAACCGGTGGCCCCTTCTCCCTACTTAGCCTCCCTAGTGATCATTGGAGCCATCCAACACAAATCAGTTCCAGTCCTAGCAATGTCCCTGTCCACAGGCACATTATAAAACTGCCAAGAATTGCCCAAGAGGGTCCTGTGCAAGGAACGTAAAATCCTATGTCTGCATACATGGGAACATGTATAAAAAGAATGGGTAATGAAAGACATTGACATACAGTAAAGACTGACATAATGTAACAAAATTTATGCAATTCTTTTAATTGGACTTTCATTTGTCAAATGGAGGTATACAAAGCTGTTTGTACAAATGGTCCACTGGAACCTAGGCTCTCCACATCTAAATGTTGGAATGTTTTGTTTCCAGTGCTTAAGGGGATAGTGATGCTCGCTCTTCTTGTATAGCCCCAAGTAAAAAAGTCAGATATTAATTCACACAAATATCTTATGTCAGGTTTTTATTTTTTTGTTGCACGGAAACACTGCTAATTTAGGTTAATCCCTTCATGACCAGAGCTCTTTAAAGGCTATGTCAATGCAACATTTAATTTCCCTGATATGTGCCTGCTGTACAATGTACTTATATTAGCAATATCCTTTGTGTAAAATCCCTGATGTTTCTGCCAGTCCTTTCCTTTTAAAAACTGACCACACTAAGCAGGAGAACACACTGTGGTCAGTTCTCTAGCTGTGCTGGGAACTCATCCAATGACCAGACTTGTCTTGATCCTTATATATCCTTATATATGGGCTCAGGTAAGTATTTAGGGGGGGACTGGGGGAGGGCTAATCTCTGAAGGTTTTTTACCTTAATGCAGAGAAAGCATTTAGGTAAAAATACAAAAAACAAATAGCCTTTACAACAGTGGCGGCTAGTGTATGTGGGGCACAGGGGCGCTGCCCCCCTTTCCATGCGTCCGGCCCCCTAATCTACATGCGGGGCGCCGGACGCATGGAGTTCAATGGGACTTTTTTTTTTAACCATGTGATTAGTGCCAGAGGCTCTCACAGGCTAAAAAAAAATGTGGGCTCAGGGCGCAGAGCAGTGCGCCCCGAGCCCACCCAGTTGTGTGACAATAACGAAATAAAATTCGCTATTGTCACACGGATCCTCCTCCTGGCCAATCAGCAAGTGGGTTTTGAGACCCGTTTCCCGATTGGCTGAAAGGAGAAGCCATGCCATTGGGCATGGAGGAGGAGGGAGGAGACGCAGAAGACAGGGGGAAGAAGCCGAAGCCGATGCCTGCTGATGCATTCAGGCAGGGTGAGTGAGGGGGGGGGGGGTCCTGTCCTGTCTCCTGTCTCTCCTGTCCTGTCTCGCTGTGGTCTGGGGGGGGGGGGGGGGTATGGTGTGCGGCGGCCTGGTGTGGTCCCGACACCAGGTTGCCACTGCTTTACAACGTCTTTAATAAGCAGAACTGGTTAAGGGGCCTAAGTACAGTAAATATTCCTATCGCACACCTTCCTGGTTTGTAGGCACTTGTATACTGGGTTCTGAAGCGATCAACAGCTGGCCACTGGATCAGTTATAAGTAGATACATATTCACCAGCACACCAAGGATCTTGCAAAAGCAGTCAGAAAACTTTATTCCAGAGAAGATCACATCAAAAATAAATAGTGCAACGTTTCGGAGCCACGCAGGACCCCTTCATCAGTCACATGCCTGGCGAGGGGTCCTGCGTGGCTCAGAAACCTTGCACTATTTATTTTTGTTGTGATCTTCTCTGGAATAAAGTTTTTGTACTGCTTTTGCAAGATCCTTGGTGTGCTGGCGAATATGTATCTACTGGTTAAGGGGCCTGTCATCACATGCCTGATGAAGGGGTCCCGCGTAACTCCGAAACGTTGCACTTATCCTGATGTGGTCCTTTTGCAATAAAAAGTTTCTTCGGACTGCTGTGCAAGATCCTTGGTGTGCTGGTGAATATGTATCTACTGGTTAAGGGGCCTGTCATCACATACCTGATGAAGGGGTCCCGCGTAACTCTGAAACGTTGCACTTATCCTGATGTGGTCCTTTTGCAATAAAAAGTTTCTTCGGACTGCTGTGCAAGATCCTTGGTGTGCTGGGGAATATGTATTGGTTAAGGGGCCTGAAAGTTAAACGTCCAAATAACACCCATACTCCCATGCTAGGAGCGGTTCCTATTTTTGAACTGATACATACTGATACATACTGATCCAAAAGCTCCATATCAGCTAGCATACAGAGTCAAATGTAATTGATTTTTTTCTCTTTTGCTATGGATAAAATGATAAGAATGGAAGGCTGCCAATAAATGTCTTTTTTATTCACCTTAGCAACAGAGGTGATTAGGGAAGACAGCTAGAACGAGTTCAGCAAATAAGAGAATGATTGGCCTTCAACAAACATGATGCCTTTCAAGTGCATCTGAGGATTAACAAGGCAGCTTTAATGTAACCTGAATCTCTGCAGCTGCAAATGCATCAGAATGTTAAGCAAATAAAAATACACTCTTGCTTTTCTCATGGAAAAACGGCTTCATGGGAAATACTGCAAAAGTCTTCAGAACGATTAATTATACATCTTTCAAACATTGCAGTTCAGTTTTGGAACTATCCATGTTATGCTAATGACAAATTTCATTGAAAGCCCTGCTCTGATGAGGATACAGCGTCTTTGTTTAGATTCACTGCCTGCAGGTTATACTTACATGGTTATACCATCACGACAAGATTATGCATCAGACTGTAACTCTGTACTTATTTCTTCTCTAGTGATAATATTCCACTGGCCTTGTACAATGCCATAATCAATCATTCTAAGCAATGCAGTCATATGACTCATCTATCATTCATGAGCCACTTTAACCACTTGCCGACCAGGCTAATTCTGACACTTCTCACATACATGTAAAAATCTACTTTTCTTTGCTAGAAAATTACTTAGAACCCCCAAACACTATTTATACACTATATTACCAAAAGTATTGGGACACCTGTCTTTACACACACATGAACTTTAATGGCATCCCAGTCTTAGTTTGTAGGGTTCAATATTGAGTTGGCCTATCCTTTGCAGCTATTAAAAGCTTCAACTCTTCTGGGAAGGCTGTCCACAAGGTTTAGGAGTGTGTCTATGGGAATGTTTGACCATTCTTGCAGAAGCCCATTTGTGAGGTCAGGCCTGAATGTTGGACAAAAAGGCCTGGCTCGGAGTCTCCGCTCTAATTCATCCCAAAGGTGTTCTATCTGTTTGGGGTCAGGACTCTGTGCAGGCCAGTCAGATTCCTCCACCCCAAACTCACTCATCCATGTCTTTATGGACCTTGCTTTGTCCACAGTCATGTTGGAACAGGAAGGGGCCACCCCCAAACTGTTCCCACAAAGTTGGGAGTGGAAATGCTGACACTTTAACCACTTAAGCCCCGGAGGATTTGGCTGCTAAAAGACCAGGGTTTTTTTTGCGATTTTTTACTGCGTGACTTTAACGGACAATTGCGCGGTCGTGCGACGCTGTACCTAAACGAATTTGACGTCCTTTTTTTCCCACAAACAGAGCTTTCTTTTGGTGGTATTTGATCACCTGTGCGATTTTTTGATCATGCGCTATAAACAAAAAAAGAGCGTCAAAAAAGAGCTTCAATTATATGAAATTCCCCAAAAAAAAAAAAATGTAAAAATCAAAATGTTTTAACATTTTCGGCCAATTTGTTTTATGCTACATATGTTTGGTAAAAAAAATCGCAAAAAGCGTATTTTGATTGGTTTGCGCAAAAGTTATCGCGTTTACTAACAAAGGGAAAGATTTTTGTCATTTTTGGTGTTTTTTTTTTTTAACGCGTAATGGCAGCGATCTGCGATTTTTTTTTGCGGTACTGCGACATTGGGACGGACAGATCGGACCCTTGACTGACATTTTTGACACTTTTGGAGTTACCAGTGACATTACTGCAGTAATCAGTGCTATACATATGCACTGTTACTGCAAAAATGATACTGGCAGGGAAGGGGTTAACTGTATTGGAGAGGGAGGGGTTAAGTGTGTCCTAGGGGCGTGTTTCTAACTGTAAAGGGACATGGCTATTGGTGTAAAAACAAAGATCAACGGTCCTACATAGTAGAACCGTCTGATCTTCATTTTTACACAGGGGAGAATGGCAGACGGCTTGTTTACATAAGCCGTCCGCCTTTCTCCCTTCACCGGAGCGATTGTGAGTGACCGGCGGACGATCGGGTCCGCCGGTCACATGCACTGACTTGTCAGTGAACGAGCCGGGGCGGGCGCGCGCCCGCCCGCAATTGGCTCGCAAGTCAGTGACAGGCGAGTGACGTACCCCTACGTCACTCTGCCTGGCTGGGGCTGACCGCCGCAGTATATAGTCATGCGGCGGTCGGCAACCGGTTAAGAGTTTCCTTTACTGGAACCAAGTACAACCCCTGAAAAACAACCCCACACCATAATCCCCCTCCACCAAATGATTTGGACCAGTGAACAAAGCAAGGTCCATAAAGACATGGATGAGGGAGTTTGGGGAGGAGGAACTTGACCTGACCCCAACCCGATAGAATCCTTTTGGAATGAATTAGAGCGGAGACTGTGAGCCAGGCTTTCTTGTCCAGATCAGTGCCTGCCCTTACAAATGCACCTCTGGAGGAACTGTCAAACAATCCCATAGACACACTCCTAAACCTTGTGGACAGCCTTCCCAGAAAAGTTGAAGCTGTTATAGCTGCAATGGGTGGACAACTCTATATTGAACCCTACGGACTAAGACTGGGATGCCAAACACAATTTTTTTTAAAAATACACTTTAAGTACTTCCTGTCCAGCCAATTGTCAAATGACAGCTGGGCGGGACATTCATCCGGGTGGACATCATATGACGTCCTCCTAGAACACGCCTTGCATGCGCCCCACGGTGTAGCGCAATCTGTCTCCAACTGTGTCCACCAGAAAAAGCCGATGATTGATCGGTGTACCATGTGATCACTGTGACTTATCACAGCAGACCACATGACAATGGTAAACAATGGATGGCTTTCTTTCATGCCATTCATTGTGTACAATTGTGTTGCTAGCTGTGATTGGTCACAATGATCACATGATACAGACAGGGCCAATCACAGTCAATCTGTACCATGTGATTATCTGTGGCCAATCACAGCTAATCACAACAAATCAAAGAATAAATCAGTTTAATTCAGTGAAAATGGTTGCTTATACCAGTGAAATTCCCTGGTATGAGCAATCATAATGTGTAAAAAAAAAAAATGCCTGACCACTTCCCCAGAATGGTATAGTGTTATTATGGTAACAACATATTGCTCTGACCACAGTGTGTTAAAAAAAAAAAAAGTAATAAAAAAGAAACATACATTACATACTGTCACCAGTCAATGTCCCTAATCACCGTCACGCCAGTGGATGACACTGTATTGCACTGGTGACAGTATGTAAAAAAAAAAAAAAAAATGTGTTAACTTAAAAAAAACTCGCCATGCCTCTTACTAAATACCTTGGACTGTCTCCTTGGCAAAAATGGGTCATTTGGGTGAAATTTGTACTGTCCTGGCATTTTCAGAGCTCAAGAAATGAGGATTAGGATTGGAAATTAGGATTGACCGATTTATAGATATACAGTATATACCATAGTTTTTGGACTCTTATCACTTTTCTACAGACTACATAATAAACGCTAATTTGGTTATTTCACCAAGGAAATGTAGCAGAATACAGTATGGCCTAAATTTATGAAGAAAGATTATTTATTTGCAAATTTTTTTAACAGAAATGAAAAGTGCATTAAAAAAAAAAGTGGTCTTTTTTTCTTTTATTTACCAAAAAAAAAACTGTGGTGGTTAAATACCACCAAAAGAAAGCTTTATTGGTGTGATAACATTTTTTATATGGGTATAGTGTTGCTAAAAGTTGGCCTGGGCAGAAAGGGGGTGACAGTGCCCTGTATTTAAGTGGTTAATTAATTTTATTGCACAAAAACACAATATAATACGCAATTTTGTGGTAAAATATAAAAGATGAAGTTACGTTGAGTACATTGATACCTAACATATGAAGCTTTAAAACTGCGTCCGCCCGTGGAATGGCGTCAAACTACGATACGTAAAATTCCCCATAAGGTACACTTTAAATGCCTTTACAGGTTAGCGGTTTAGGGTCCATGTACACGGGACGTTGTTAAAAGTCCCTTTGAATGCTGGAATTTTTAGGACGTTTGAAACGTCCGTTCGGTCGCGTTTGTACCCGCGTTTAGCGGGCGTTTGCGTTTAGAACCGTTCCTAGAGATCAAAAAAATGATTCCCCTTTAAAATGGAAAAACGCGAACGCCAAACGCGGGTCATCGCGTTCGGTCGCGTTCGGACGCCTTCGGTCGCGTTTTTGCGTTTGAAACGCCGGGAAACCCACGTTCGAACGCAAATAATTGCGTTCTAAAAAAAGTCCCTGAACGCAACTGCCCACAAACGACCGCAAACGACCTGGTGTACATGGACAGATAAGATAACATGTAGGTGGGTTCAGGGGCTTCTAAAAAAAACGCCCAACTGCTCCTAAACGGCCATTTCCAGCGTCCCGTGTACATGGAGCCTTAGAGAGGCACAAGAGCTCTGGTGCTAGAATTATTGCTCTCACTCTGGTGTTCACAATAGCTCACAATTGTAGTGTGATCACTGTTTACATATGCATGGGGGACTTACATACAGTATGTGTTCATATTTGTGTTTAAACACAGGGGGACAAGGCACTTTGATTTTTTTTTTATTTTCATTCTTTATTTTATCCAAAAATGTTTTTTACACTGTCTTTTTTATTTACTTATTTTTTTTTATCAACTCTATTTCTACCACAAGAGATGAACAAAATCCCTTGTGACAACATGGGCCATGACAGGTCCTATTTATGGAGAGATCTGGGGTCTATTAGACCCTAAATCTCTCCTCTGGCTTCAATTGCAGCTGATCAGATACAAATTATGAAATCCTCATCGCTTTCGGTTTCCGAGGTCACAGAGAGGGGGAACATCAGTTCCTCACTTCTCTGTGTAGTGCTGCCATCACCGCTGGTTACGTCGCTCCCGGGCTTCACAATCGGAAAAGATGTGTGGGGGGGATCCAGGCATCAGAATCACTTTTGCTAAAGAGGGAAGTGCAAGCTGAAAATGTTGATATGGAGTTGATTCTCCAAGTGCAGGCATCATCCTGGTTTAACCACTTTAACCTAAGGACGTCTATGGAACGTCCTACGGCATTGAAGTGGCTAAAAAACCAAGCAGTTTGCAGGTTACAAAATAAAAAATACAGTAGAAGTATGTATGACTTTTTTGCTGTATATTGTAGCTCATTTTTTGTTACTATGTCAAACTAAACCTATCCTATTAATTATAGCTGAATCACTTCTAACACAGAACTGTGTTTAAAAACATTAAAGAAAAAGAAAAAGCAGCATTTTTTCTGCTCATGTGCACGAGGCCTAAGGCAACAGATTTGTTTTAAAGACCTTTCTTTCATTCTCTTGGGAGTAATGGAAATACACCCACATGGAACAAGGGAATAAGTCAGCCTTGTGCAAACTCCGACTAGAAATACAGCTTTATTACACAGCTAAATTGAATGGATACGGGAGAAAAAGGAAGGTACTTATCCTACTTGGGATAAGAGGGCCCTGTAAAGTAATGTAGTATAGGTAAAGTATAGGTTCACTTGTTCCTGATATACTGTGTGCCTCAAGGTCCACTAAAAATGGGCTTCTCCTTAAAAATGATTACTGAATTTACAAACTGCCAAAGACTTACTGAATATATTAAAGCGCAGCTCCAACTTTTCAAATCGACTCTCGGGTGCTGCCGCCGCCATTCCTTGCGGCTTCACAGCCAGTTCCCTACTGCGCATGGGCGAAGCGCGCTACGCTTTGTAAATGGCCCGGCGTCGGGGGAAGGAGGAGGGGGGTTGAACTTCCAGGGGGACCTCGCCGCGGTGTGGTCGTCGGGAAGTAGAGACAGGGTACCTGTCAAAAACAGGTACCCACTCCCCCCTTTCCCCTGAAAGGTTCCAAATGTGGCAGCAGAGCGAGGGAGGAAGCAAACAAGCGGAGCTTCCCCTTTTGGGTGGAGCTCTGATTTAAGTATATTCTGATGCAAAAAAAACAATGTGAACTGAACTGAGCTGATGAGAAATCAGTATTTATCAGTTTTCAAATAGCACAAAAAGTGACTTAGCTGATGACACCAGTGGGAAAGGACCCTCAAGCAAAATCTATGTTGACCATCATATTGCCTTACCTATAAAAAATGCAATTCCCTTCTAAAGTCCTAGTCCTAGACACATGGTCACATGTTCTCTGCTGAAAGGGAATATAAGGCAATCAAAAATCAGACATTTTCTTTCCCAAGTACCTAGGCTTTCATGAGATCAAAACTGTAAAGGATAAAGAGTTTCAATTTCTACAGCAAATTAAAGTATATCGACATTTCGACATTATTACTTTTTGCATATTTATCCTTCGAAGACTGGTAACAAACATTCTTGTTAACACTTTAGCATAGGTCCATTTTAAGACCCTTTTATTGCAACATATATTTACAGTAAACCCCCCTCCATTGCGGGGGTTACGTTCCGGACCCAGCCGCGAAAAGTGAAATTCCGCGAAATAGAAAAACCCTATTAAAATGCATTGTAGGCATGTTTATTTTACTGTCACTGTACGTGTAGAAGCATTTTAAGGTCTTTAAACACACTTTTAAAACAATAGAAACTCATTTAAACACATAAAGATACTTAGAGACAGAGCAAGAGCTATGGAAAACACAAAAATCTTTCATTTTTAATGATTTATATAGTAAAGTAACATTACAAAAAAAACGCGAATTACCGGGACCGCAAAAACTGAACCGCGATGTAGCGTGGGATTACTGTATATGATAAATATTGACTTACGAAGTGGTATCAAAGAGTTTCAAAGACTAGCTTTGTTTACAAGAAAGTACTTTATTTATCTATGTCTGTCACCTTCATAGTCCCCTTGCACAGTAAAACAGCACTCCAAGCGTTCCTGCCACTTCTGGAATGTGTCTTTGAAATCTGCTTTTCGAAGCGTATTAAGCACCTTCTGCTATTCGTGTTGGATCTCTGCAAAGGTACCAAAATGATGACCGTTGAGCTGGATCTTCAACTCATTGCAACATTATCATAAACTTGCAGAATCATATCAATCAGATTTGCAGAGTTTCACACAGAATTTCACGTTTGCTTTTGGTTCTAACTTACTGTCCATGATGAAATAAGTGGTAACGCATATGGTCAGAATAACACCAGTTGCACAGCTCCCGATGTACACAGGACAATATCTTTTAGCACACTGACTTATGAAGGTCGGTGCTCCCTATGACTGTGCATGCAGCCTGGTGCTACCATCTGTTGGCGTGTTACAAAACTAGTCTCAAAACTTTTTGATACCACTTCGTATATAATATACTTATACGATATGAATAATGAGAGTCAAATGTAAAGGTCTGATAAGCTGTCTATGCTATATGTACAAGTTTACCTTAAGCCCAAGATAGATGGAATATCACACAGTAGGCAGGATAAGAGAAAAATGTCCATGTTTTCTCATGTAGTCAATGTAATTTTCTCATGTAGTCAATGTAACTATTGCTATTGGAAATCAATTGCCAATACCTTCAGCCATACTAGCAATAGCTGTCTGGACAGACCACTGATTACAAAATGAAATGAACACTTCCAAATCTAAACAATGAATTTTCACATGGCAAGCACTGTATTGCTGTATAAATATAGTATCCAGTTTGAAAACTAAAAATACTTTTTGACATATAAAAGATATGACAAGTATGCATACCATGTGACAGTCTCTGTCCCGTACTATCTGTATTCTGCTGCCATGAAGTACAAGAAAGTCATTTCTGTGCCTTGATTTTCAATTTTATTAATTTCATTGACAGTGTTAGAAGCAGAAAGCTACTTAAAACACTATCAACTAAATAATAGATAGATTTTGTTTCCCAGATTAGTAAGAAGGGTGGTTATATTGGTTTGTTAAAAGGTGGTTGTTATGAAGAATCCCTAATATAAATATTGGAGCTCTGTGTACTATATCCTTTTTCACAGTTACTGTGGAGGCCACTGACAGGCAGATTGCCAAGCCAAACTGTGGGTAAAAGATATGTCCATCCTCAGTGGCATAACTAGAACCTTCAGGGCCCCGATGCAAGAAACCATAAAGGGCCCCCGGACGGGGCCCTTCCCTCCCAGCCTGGCGGTGTGCCCCCTTTCAATGCAGTCTGACCACAGTGTGCCCCCTTTCAATGCAGACTGACCACTGCGTGCCCCCTTTCAATGCAGACTGACCACAGCGTGCCCCCATCAATGCAGAGTGACCACTGCGTGCCACCTTTCAATGCAGACTGACCACTGCGGGCCCCCTTTCAATGCAGACAGACCACAGCATGCCCCCTTTCAATGCAGACTGACTACAGCGTGCCCCCTTTCAATGCAGAATGACCACTGCGTGCCCCCTTTCAATGCAGACTGACCACAGCGTGCCCCCTTTGAATGCAGAAAGCCAGTGCACTTACATGCAGCGGCGGCTTCTCCTCGAGTCCTCCCGCCTCCTCCTCGACCAATGGCATGTGTTCACCTTTCGGCCAATCAGGAAGCGGGTCTTGGACCCGCTTCCTGATTGGCTAGGAGGAGGATCTGTGTGACAATAGTGAATTTTCATTCGCTATTGTCACACAAATGGGTGGGCTCGGGCACACTGCCCTGCGTCCCGGGTCCACCCTTTTCTGAAGCTTTTCTGTGACTCACACTGTCAGGACAGAGCCATCGGCTCCTTCTGACAGCACCGCTGGCATACACAGGCTCAGCTGCACGGGGGGGGGGGGACGCAATGATTGTGCGGGTCACAGGTTCCCCACCCCGGCATTAGGGGGTTAAAACAGGCGGTGAGGAAGCAACATATTGCCTTTTCACCGCCTATCAAATGCCTCTGAAAAGCCATATGAGTATGGATCGCTTTTCAGAGTAATAGCATTTTCTTGCTGGTACTATGTACAACCTGAAAAAATAAAAAATTACTTCTGATTGTACACATATATGGGGTCAGGATTAAAAGTAATGTGCACACACACACATAAACGCACATGTACACACATACACACACATATACATACTCATATATAAGCACATATACACACACATATATATATATATATATATATATATATATATATATATATATATATATATATATATATATATAAGCATACACTTCCCAGTTGATGTGTACCACAAAGCTGACAGGCATCACCCCCAGCTGATACGTGTTACCCACACACAGCCCCCCTCATATAACAAGCAGCCCACACACAGATAATGAGCACCGCACACACAGCACTCCACAGTTGACAAGCTCCCCACTCAGAGCACCCACCCAGGATTGGGAAAGATCGCGACCACATGGTCAGAATCCACCCACATGCCTGGACCAGCTCCCAACTGAGTGGCTCGCTGAGAGCCTGAGCAGGCTGCTCCCACCCCCTCCACAGCCCAGTGCTCCTGTGAGCAAGCAGGGAGCAGAGAGCGGTGATGGACAGTCACAAGCTCTCTGCTCAGGGAGCTCTGAGAAAAGAGCGATCAGTGGTGTTGATCGCTCAGTTCGCAGTGTTAGAGCAGGCGGGGGACCGATGCAGCAAAGGACCTAGGCAAGTATGATTCCGAGGAAAAACTCACCCCCATTCTTCTCTTTTAAGGTCTTTTAGTAAATCAGTTCTTTAACCACTTTACCACTAGAGCATTTTGCTGTCTTACGTCTGGGCCACTTTTTGTGCTTCGGCACTGTGCGACTTTAACTGACAATGGTGCGGTCATGCAATGTGCTACCCAAAGGAAATTTACGTCCTTTTTTTCCCACAAACAGAGCTTTCTTTTGGTGGTATTTGATCACCTGTGCGATTTTTATTTTTTGCGATATTATTAAAAAAGAGCGAAAATTTTGCAAAAAAATGACATTTTCAACTTTGTCTTTTAAAAAATATCCAATATACTCAATTTATGTCATTTTTTTTGGCCAAAATATATTTAGCTACATGTCTTGGACAAAAAAAAATTCAATGAACGTATTTTTATTGGTTTGTGCAAAAGTTATAGCGTCTTCAAACTATGGTGTAAATACTGAAATTTACACAGCTTTAATTTCTGACTGCCTAGCTCATTTCATGAAGTGCTAAAATGGCAGGGCAGTACAAGACCCCCCCCAAATTACCACTTTTTGGAAAGTAGACATCCTAAGGAATGTTCTGAGAGGCATGTTGAGCTCATTGAATATTTCATTTTTTTGTCACAGGTGTTTGAAAAATAACTAAAAAAAGTGTGCTCACAGTGTTTTTTGGAAGTGTCAGTAATCTATTGATTACTACACTTGCCTGGGTAAGGTGGTCTGGGCAAGGGGGCTAAACGCAGGTGCTAGCAGGAATCAGGGCTGATTGTGCAAACACTGCGTTTGGGGAACACTAGATTATGGGGACGCTAGTATAGTTCTGATCAGATCAGATATTGATCTGTTCAAACACTATACTGGTAATGGAGGTGTGTTTGTGTGTGTGTAGGTGTGTTAGTGTACTTGACTCTAACTGACGCTAAGTAACGGTGGTGTAGTGGGACCCTGACGCTAACTAGCTAGCCTAAGTTGTGTCATCCGTGATGCTAATACAGTGATCGGTAATCACTGTATATAGTGAACACTGTGACAGGGAAGCGAAGGGGTTAACGGGGGGAGATCAAGGGGTTAAACCTTTATAGGGGATAGATGGCGGGTGGCCTAAACCTATTCGGGCCTAGCGCAAGCGCAAATTAGGGTCACAAGTGACACTAAATACAGTTATCAGTAGTTATCTGATATACTGTATATATTAGTGCACTGTGTGCTAGGGAGTGACGGAGTTAACTGCAGGAGATCAAGGGGTTAAACCTTTATAGGGGATAGATGGCGGGTGGCCTGAACCTATTCGGGCCTAGCGCAAGCGCAAATTAGGGTCACAAGTGACACTAAATACAGTGATCAGTAGTTATCTGATATACTGTATATATTAGTGCACTGTGTTATAGAGAGTGAAGGGGTTAACTGGGGAAGATCAAGGGGATAAAAGTTTATTAGGGGATAGGTGGCGGGTGCCCTAACCCTATCTGGGCTTAGCGCAAGCGCAAATTAGGGTCACTAGTGACACTAAATACAGTGATCAGTATTTACCTATATACTGTATTTAGTGCACAGAGTAATAGGGTGTAAAGGGGTTAACTGGGGCTGATCAAGGGGTTAAAACTTTATTAGGGGATAGGTGGCAGGTGCCCTAACCCTATTTGGGCCTAACGCAGGCGCAAACTACGCTCACAAGTGACACTTATACAGTGATCAGTAAAATATCTGTATACCACTGTATATAGTGTTCACTGTGAGGGGTTTGGGGGTGATCAGGGGGTGATCAGAGGTGATCAAGGGGTTAAATGTGCCTATGTGAGGTGTGTCAGTGTAGTGCTTAGTGGAACTCAGGTTTTTGATGTCTCTCTGTCTTCTCCTGGAACCGAAAGGACTCCAGGAGGGACAGTGACATCACTTCCCCTGCCTGTGTTTACATTACACAGACAGGGGACAGATTGCCATTGGTTGGGACCGATCGCCAGACACTGACCAAAAATCATTGGTCAGTATCTGGTGATTGATCGGTTCCCTACCGAATGCCATCGGAATCGGGACCCGCGGCGGGGATCTGGGAGCCGAGATCGCGCTGACGTAGGTCTACGTGACCAGACGGGATCGTGCCACTCTGCCGCAGTAGTACTACGGTACTCAGACGGCAAGTGGTTAAAGTAAATAACATCAGTCAGTTCTTTTGCATCACTGTGGGTGCACTCACTGGTTCTCCAACACAGGTTGAGGTGGAGGAGTATACAGGAAATGACCATGTAAATGTATTCTTCCCAGAAAGGGAGGGTAGATGGCTACAGACACACTTGTAAATAAGCCTCGTAACCACACACTCACGCTGTAAAGGGGGCTCCTGCCACCACAGCCCAGTGCTCCCTTGAGCAAGGGGGAGCAGAGCAGAGAGTGGTGACTGACAGTCACCAGCTCTCTGCTCAGGAAGCTCTTAAAACCGAACAACTGGCGGTGTGGATCGCTCAGTTCTCAGTGTTAGAGCCGACGGGGGACAGACACTGCATTCACCTAGGTAAGTATAGTTCTGAAAAAAAACATTAACATACTTTTCTTTTAAGGCCTTTTAGTAATGCAGTTCTTTAAAGTAAATCACTTCAATCAGTTGTTTTGCATCACTGTGGGTGTGCTCACTGACTCTCCAACATACAGTAGGTTGAGGTGGAGGAGTATACAGAGAGTGACCATGTAACTGTATTCTTCCTGGAAAGGGGAGAGTAGATGGTCACAGAAGTGAAGTGATACACAGTAATTAGGTGAAGTGATACACAGTAATTAACTTTAATCCATTTCTGTTCTACTCTGAAACAGACTACCTCTACAATATAATCTCACCCCTGTTGCCTTGGCCTTGCCACTTCTGTCTACAACAGCTCACTCTTGTCCTCCCTAGACACACTTGTCCTCCTAACTACATATAGAATTAGGTGAAATCCTGCACTCTAGTACCCTTGTCACCTCCTCTCATGCTCACATCCAGGACTTATCAAGAGACGATCCCTTCCTCTGGAACTGCCTTCCCCAATCTGTCCTACTCTGATTGCTTTGAGGCAATCCAAGAAAACACATCTCTTCTGGGAAGCCTATCCCACTGCCACCTAAAAACGGTACTTTTACTTTCTCAATCAGTTCATCCTTCACAGTTATTGCCTTTTGTATCACTTGCCTATCCCTTTAGATTGTAAGTGCTCACAAGCAGTGCCCTCTTTAAATGAATTGTATTGTAACTTTACTGTCTCCCATTATTTTGTAAAGCGCTGTGTTAACTTTTAGCATTATATATGGTAAATTCTGCATTATAATAATGATAATAATAGTAATATTAATAATAACTCACATCAGCTGATGGAGACAACTCAAGATTTCTTTCACTGGCAGCTGACCATCCAACCAAATTAACTAACCCCAATTGACCTTCCATCATTTAATGACCACCTATTGACACACGGATATTTACTGACCCTTGTGAGAACCCCAGCCATTTTTATCAACCCCTTGGATAGTCACATTGACCCTACGAGTCAATATTCAGTATTATGGGGAACCCTTATCTAAAGGGAGCTCCACAAAAAACATTCATGAAGAGTCCAAATGCCTAAGCTAGATCCTCCTAAACTACTAACAAACAGTTGGGCAGATTTTCAATTTCATATTTTTTTAAATTTTTAATGAAATGCCAAACAATGATCAAAAAAAGGACACAAATTAAAAAAAAAAAAAAATAAATATATATATATATATATATATATATATATATATAAAATTGTTTTACTGCATGATAGGAAATGTTTTGCTAAATTTACTGAAAAGAAAGAAAGGCAAGTTTAATGGTGTGTGGAACCAGGATGCTTGAGTTTGTCCTGACAAACACAGCTAAGAAAACCAGATGTCTACAATCCTGGCTTTGAAACAGCTTGGAGCTCTGTAGAAACCTGAATCAATAGATGGCCCTGAGAGTTTATTTTTATGGAACACAAAAAATTTATAGACTATGTTTCCACCCACATTTTCTTGGTAATCACTTTTTGAATTGCTCATTCTGGAAAATAGATAAATATGCATACAGTGAATTCTATTGCATTTAATTTTAAATACGTTAAATCTATTTATAAATTTCCATGCTTTTTCCTAGACTAATGCATTGAAATGTAGTAGTACAAAACCAGCAACATGGGATCCAAATTCAAATGGTCTAAATATGAGGCACTGGAACTTGAGCTAATTAAGATCCAAAATCACATAATGGAAGAGAGAATTAAAGCGGCCATCAAATCTTCAGCTTGAGCCATTTCATTCTTGACAACACGTAATCCAACTTATTCACATGTACGAATGGATTTGATCTGAGATTTGCATAAAATGTCAGCTACATGGACCCACTGATCTTTCTGAGATGTGGCTTTTACTGAAGGAAACTTTTTCATATACAGTGGGGATCGAAAGTTTGGGCACCTCAGGTAAAAATTTGTATTAATGTGCATAAAGAAGCCAAGGAAAGATGGAAAAATCTCCAAAAGGCATCAAATTACAGATTAGACATTCTTATAATATGTCAACAAAAGTTAGATTTTATTTCCATCATTGACACTTTCAAAATAACACAAAACAAAAAATGGTGTCTGCAAAGGTTTGGGCACCCTGCAGAGTTAATATCTTGTACTGCCCCCTTTGGCAAGTATCACAGCTTGTAAACGCTTTTTGTAGCCAGCCAAGAGTCTTTCAATTCTTGTTTGAGGTATCTTTGCCCATTCTTCCTTACAAAAGTCTTCCAGTTCTTTGAGATTTCTGGGCTGTCTGTCACGCACTGCTCTTTTAAGGTCTATCCATAGATTTCCAATTATGTTGAGGTCAGGAGATTGTGAAGGCCATGGCAAAACCTTCAGTTTACGCCTCTTGATGTAATCCCCCGTGGACTTCGAGGTGTGTTTAGGATCATTATCCATTTGTAGAAGCCATCCTCTCTTTAACTTCAGCTTTTTCACAGATGGCATCAATTTACCATCCAAAATTTGCTGAAATTTTATTGAATCTATTTTTCCTTTTACTCGTGAGATATTCCCTGTGCCACTGGCTGCAATACAACCCCAAAGCATGATTGATCCACCCCCACGCTTAGCAGTTGGACAGAGGTTCTTTTAATTAAATTCTGTGCCCCTTCTTCTTCAAACGTACCTTTGCTCATTCCGGCCAAAAAGTTCAATTTTAACATCATCGGTCCACTAAACTTGTTTCCAAAATGCATCAGGCTTGTCTCTACGTTCATTTGCAAAGTTCAAACGCTGATTTTTGTGGTGAGGACATAGAAGAGTTTTTCTTCTGATGACTCTTCCATGAAGACCATATTTGTACAAGTATCTCTTTATAGTGGAATAGTGTACCACAACTCCAGTGTCTGCCAGATCTTTCTGGAGGGATCGTGCAGTCAAACGTGGGTTTTGAATTGTTTTTCTAACAATCCTGCAAGCTGTTCTGTCTGATATTTTTCTTTAACTTCCACTGTTCCTGATGACTGCCATTTCTTAATTACATTCCGAACAGAGGATATTGACATCTGAAAACGCTTTGCTATCTTCTTATAGCCTTCTCCAGCTTTGTGAGCATCAACTATTTTCAGTTTCAGTTTTCTAGACAACTGCTTAGAAGATCCCATGGTGCTGATTGTTGGGGCAAGGTCAGATGAGTCTGGGCATTTAAAACCTTTGAGATTGACATCACCTGGTCTTCCCAGACGATGATTGAGAACAATCCATGACACTGGCAGGTCTCAGCCTTGCAAAGGGGGGCAGTGCATGCTATAAATTCTGCAGGGTGCCCAAAATTTTGCAGATGCCATTTTTTTGTTTTCTGTAATTTTGAAAGTGTCAATGATGGAAATAAAATCTAACTAAAATATAACTTAATATGAATTAACCAAGATTGTGTCAGGTTTATTTTAATTTGTACAGTAGAATGATCATTCATACCAAAAATATATTCAATACTAGTTTAAAAAAGAAAAATATACCTAAGCCTAATTGCTTACAAAATTGGCATGGTTAATTGTATGCTTTTCAACTGTGTTTTAGTACTTTAATGTCGTAAGTGAGGCCGTTTAGTACATCTGGGATGCCTTTTCAGGCACTGGTTCATGTTAAAAAACACTACTTTGCTTTTTTTTCATTGCTCTCTAGATCCAGCTCTCAGCATGTGTACTTAAATGTGTTCCAGAATGTTGTCAACACTACTGCCTCTTCTTGCAATGTTTGGGGACAAGTATTCATGTGTAGCGAATCATAAATTTTAAAACAGTAGGAAAAACAAAGTTTTTAAACTAAATGTTGCAGTCTCTATAGCAAGGCATGCCACATAATAAGAACAATACTGAAAGCTATTGCATGTTGTGTTAAAGCAAAATTAAACTCTATTGCTGGCAACCAGAGTTTTCGCCATAATGTAAAAAAATGCATAACATATTTGCATGTTATAGCAGATTAAGCTGCCAAGGAGCTCCCTCTAACACTGCAATGGCTGCCATGCTACTTCTTGCTCCATCACCACTGCTGACAACTTCACCCTACATCTTCGTCAATGTCATGATTTGCCGGCCCTGGATGTTGTGCATGCACAGCTCAGTAGACATTTAGGGGAAAAACCATTTTTTTTTTTAAGAAAAGTTTAGTTTCCCTTTAAAACTAAGGTAAACTATGAAAAGAGTGCAATTTAACATCCCCAAAGTAAATGAAAGAACCTTGAGTCAACAGAAAAAAAAATAAAATAAAAACAGGAAGATACTGACACATCGATACATGTACTTTAAAATGCACTTCAAAGACGTTAACGAAGAAGGCAGGACCTGGCCTCTGAAACGTGTTCCTGATTGGCTCCTGTCAGCATCTGACAACTCCCCTGGCAGCTTGAGCCCCTCCCGCTGGCTTGCCGATACCTCTGCATGGAGTTTCACAGCAGACCTGTTATCCTAGGGGCTCCAGCCTGAATCTGCCTCTTCACTGGCAACCCCCTTGGGGCTAGTTACATGCTTGTTTTCCATTGAGGTTTGTGAGTGCATTTTTAACTGTATATTAATTTACCATACAATATACGTGCTACAGTCAGGTCCATAAATATTGGGACCTTGACAAAATTCGAATCTTTTTGGCTATATAATGGATTTGAAATGAAACAAACAGGATGTGCATTAACTGCAGATTTTCAGATTTAATTTGAGGGTATTTACATCCAAATCAGGTGAAAGGTGTAGGAATTACAACAGTTTTGTATATGTGCCTCACACTTTTTAAGGGGCCAAAAGTAGTGGGACAATTGGCTTCTCAGCTGTTCCATGGCCAGGTGTGTGTTATTCCCTCATTATCCCATTTACAAGGATCCAGAGTTAATTTCAAGCACGCTAATTGCATTTGGAATCTGTTGCTGTCAACTCTCAATATGCGATTCAAAGAGCTGTCATCATTAGGCTGAAAAAACAAAACAAACCCATCAGAAAGATAGCAAAAACATTAGGTGTGGCCAAATCAACTGTTTGGAACATCCTTAAAAAGAAAGAACGCACTGGTGAGCTCAGCAACACCAAAAGACCCGGAAGACTAAGGAAAACAACTGTGGTGGATGACCGAAGAATCCTTTCCCTGGTGAAGAAAACACCCTTCACAACAGTTGGCCAGATCAAGAACACTCTCTAGGAGGTAGGTGTATGTGTGTCAAAGTCAACAATCAAGAGAAGACTTCACCAGAGTGAATACAGAGGGTGCACCACAAGATGTAAACCATTGGTGAGCCTCAAAAACAGGAAGGCCAGATTAGAGTTTGCCAAACAACATCTAAAAATGCCTTCACAGTTCTGGAACAACATCCTATGGACAGATGAGGCCAAGATCAACTTGTACCAGAGTGATGGGAAGAGAAGAGTATGGAGAAGGAAAGGAACTGCTCATGATCCAAAGCATACCACCTCATCAGTGAAGCATGTTGGTGGTAGTGTCATGGCGTGGGCATGTATGGCTGCCAATGGAACTGGTTCTCTTGTATTTATTGATGATGCGCTTGCTGATAAAAGCAGCAGGGTGAATTCTGAAGTGTTTCAGGCAATATTATCTGCTCATATTCAGCCAAATGCTTCAGAACTCATTGGACAGCGCTTCACAGTGCAGATGGACAATGAACCGAAGCATACTGCGAAAGCAACCAAAGAGTTTTTTTAAGGGAAAGAAGTGGAATGTTATGCAATGGCCAGGTCAATCACCTGACCTGAATCCGATTGAGCATGCATTTCACTTGCTGAAGACAAAACTGAAGGGAAAATGCCCCAAGAACAATCAGGAACTGAAGACAGTTGCAGTAGAGGCCTGGGAAAGCAGCACCAGGGATGAAACCCAGCGTCTGGTGATGTCTATGCGTTCCAGACTTCAGGCTGTAATTGACTGCAAAGGATTTGCAACCAAGTATTAAAAAGGGAAAGTTTGATTTATGATTGTTAATCTGTCCCATTACTTTTGATCCATTAAAAAGTGGGAGGCACATATACAAACTGTTGTAATTCCTACACCGTTCACCTGATTTGGATGTAAATACCCTCAAATTAAAGCTGAAAGCCTGCAGTTAAAGCACATCTTGTTTGTTTCATTTTAAGTCCATTTTAAAATGGATGGTTCAT
The DNA here is from genome assembly GCF_965119305.1 of Pelophylax lessonae. NCBI lineage: Eukaryota > Metazoa > Chordata > Amphibia > Anura > Ranidae > Pelophylax > Pelophylax lessonae. Next base: position 220,313,565 of record NC_138769.1, read on the forward strand.
GAGGAGCATAGGGCTAAATAAACATGCAGTTTTGGAAAAAAAAACATGCAAAGTGCAAAATACAGAACTGGCAATTCAAAGACTTGATTAACAGCTCTCTCATGTTAATATAAACTTTCCAAGGTAACGACAGATAAAATCATAGCAGAAGAATCCATTACCGATGTGTCATGCTGACCTCAGACTAGAAACTCTGTTTTTTTACTGGATAATTTTAATGTGGGAAGTAATATGGTAAAATGGATCCACCTTTTCTACTGGAACTCACAACTACTGAAAGTAAAAAAAAGCTGTATTTTTGGAACTACAACTCCATCCAGTATTGTTTGTAATTTGACTAATTCATACAATACCCCTAAATCATTTTTATTAGGTGCTCAGAAAATTCAAATCATCTGTGTATTAGCCTAGGTTTGCACCTTCGCATGTTTGCGACTCACATTTGCGTGGGCACTGCAGCCCATTAATTTAAATGGGCTGCCGTGCTTGCGTTTCCTGCAGAAAAAGGTGCATACACCTTTTTTTAAAACGCTGCCAGCAGGAAAATCGGATGGTCACTGCGATTTCCCATGAACCATCAATGCACTGTGTTTTTACATGCGTGGGGGCGCCATTCAGAATAAATGGCAGCCCCACGCGTTTTATTACAGCAGCGGGTTTTCACTGCGTGTGGTTGTGGGTGCGGGAATTGCTGCGATTCCCGCACTCGCAGCCACACGCATAGGTATGAACCAAGCCTAAAGCTTTTGACAAACTGAATATATCCCACACAAAAATATTACATGCTAATAAAAGTACCAAATGTGTAATGATATTGAGAATTAACTTTATTATTCAATAAACAAGCAATAAGTTGTGTATGTTAAATGGAAAACAGTGCTTTATTCATGTACAGTAAGTGAAGTAATCACTCCCATTTTTGGAAATTAAAAACTAAAAGAAAAGGGATGCCAATAGGGGCCTAATGTAATGTTCTGGTACCTCTGGTACCCTTATTCCACTTTCCATTCCGTGTATGCGTCCCACCATTCTCTTCTGGTAGGTGCGCATACACCTTTAAGACCGATGCTGTCATCACTGAGCGCCGCAGAGCGGCTATTTCAACCGCCGGCGTTCTAACTCACATGTTCGTTCAACCTGCCTTGCATCTATGCTTACAAGCGTGTCTCGCTGTGGAACCTCGCTACAGATCCCTGTATCTCGCTACCAGGATCACTTCCTCAGACCCGAACCTCGCTACTGATCCCTGTATCTCGCTACTGGATCACTTCCTCATCACCGGATCCTTCTACTACTATACTATAGTGATAAGTACCCCGCAGGGGAAACCTTCATAACTTACACTACTACTATTGCATTAAGGACTGTTACTACCTATCCATACTATCCTATCATCTGCACTGTTACATAGATTGCTAGTTCTTGAGACTACGACCATCTATCATCTGCACTGCTGCATAGATTGCTAGCTCTTCTGTCTACTACCATCTATCATCTGCACTGCTGCATAGATTGCTAGCTCTCCTGTCTACTACTATCTATCCTTGCACTGGGTTAGTCTATCCTGTATTTGTTATCTGCTGTCCTCACCACCTGTTAGCATACTCGATACTAACCTATCTGCATTCCTAAATACCATCTTGAACTCTCCTGTACAAACCTATCAAGTGCTTACCATCCTTGTCACTGTTCACACCTGTCCCTTCAGCACATCACCTTCATACTATCATATACATCCTATCACTCCAGGAACATCTCATTGAGTGTGTATATATCTGTATGTTGAAGCTGACAGGCCCACGGTGATGAGTCCTGGAGAGTTGGATCTGGTATTCAACACATCTCTACATGACTACTGAGTGGAGATTTTGCAGCTGTAAATCCAGCCTATAACAAAAACGCAGGAGCGTTACAGATTGAACGAACCTTAAAAATGGATTCAGCAGAATTACCCACTCAAGTGACACAATTAACACAACAAGTAAAAGCGTTAATACTTGCTTTGACTGACGTACAAGAAAAGAATCAGACTTTAACACAGCAGGTAACCCAGCTCTCGCGGCTTACTGCTGTTCAGCCTCTTGAACCTAAAATAAACCCCCCTCTAGTGTTTATAGGCGACCGGAAAAAATTTCGGGAATTCAAAAACGCATGTCAATTGCTTTTTTTGTTAAAGCCTCGTACATACCCCACTGATCAAATAAAAGTCTGTACCGTTATTTCATACTTGACGGGTGATCCACGGGCCTGGGCAGACTCTCTCTTTGAGAATAATGATCAGATTCTCAACACCTATTCTTTATTCCTAGCGGAACTCACTAGCTTATACGATGACCCCAATAGGCAGAGTACTGCTGATATGCAGTTGAGGGCCTTGAAACAAGGAAGGAGACCTGTAGAAGACTTTGTATCTGAGTTCAAAAGATGGACCCTTGATTCAGGGTGGAATGACACATCTTTGCGAACTCAATTCAGACTCGGGTTATCGGAAGCTGTTAAAGACGAGCTCGCCCGAGCGGATTTACCTGGCACCTTGGAGGCCTTGATACAACTTAGTATCAACATCGACAGACGACTGCGAGAAAGAAGGGCTGAAAAGATGGGAATGCCATTGTCTAGTCCTTCTCGGATTTAGGCCGTTGACCCTACTCCCATGGATGTAGGAACCATACGCCCACCTTTAACGACTACTGAACGAGCTAGAAGAACATCCAGAAATCGGTGCTGGGAGGATTAACGACTTCCTTTTCTAACCCCTATCTTTTTGTTCATTTAATATTACAGTGGGACCAAACTAGGATCACCACCAAGGCTATGGTCGACACTGGATCTTGTGGAAACTATATTGATACACGCTTTGTTACCTTAAATAAAATACCTATTATTTCAAAATCTAAGCCTGTTTCTGTTAGTTTCATTAATGGTATTCCACTGTCTTCTGGTCCAATCACCAACCAGACACAGGCACTCCTTGCCACTACCAACGAGTCACATGTGGAGACCATCACTTTTGATATACTATCCTCACCCCATTTTCCTATTATTTTGGGACTTCCCTGGTTACACACACACCAACCAATCATAGATTGGAAAAAACGGACTTTGGTTTTCCCTTCTCACTATTGTGAGAATACGTGTAACCTCCCATCTTATGGGAAGATTCTGTCTGTGGTGTCAGATGAAATTGCACCACTATGCTATCAGGATCTGTCCGAAGTGTTCCTTGAGAAAAATGCTCAAGTGTTGCCTCCCCATAGGGATTACGATTGCACTATCGATCTACTCCCTAACAGCAAATTGCCTTTCGGTCATGTTTATCCCCTTTCACAGGATGAACTTTCTCACCTCAAGGAATACTTGGATGAGAATTTGACAAAAGGGTTCATTAGACCCTCTACTTCTTCCACTGCTGCAGGACTTTTCTTTGTCCACAATAAGGATTCCAGTCTCAGGCCTATTATCGATTATAGGCAATTAAACACGATTACGATAAAGGATCGCTATCCTTTGCCGCTTATCCCTGAACTTATTGAACAAGTGCGTGGGGCTACTTATTTCACCAAATTAGACCTGAAAGGGGCATACAACCTAATCCGAATCCGTGACGGGGATGAGTGGAAAACAGCATTCAGAACCAGATACGGACTATTCGAATACCTTGTGATGCCATTCGGGCTATGTAATGCTCCCGCAGCTTTCCAAAGATTCATAAACGACATCTTTAGAGACTTACTTGATGTCTGTGTTGTAGTATACCTAGACGATATACTTATCTATTCTCGATCTATGCCTGAACACATAAAACATGTAAGACTTGTGTTGTCCAGACTGCTCTCACACAGTCTATACGTGAAATTAAAAAAATGCCTATTTCATAAAGAAGAAATATTATTTCTAGGATACTTCATATCCAAAACTGGAATTAAGATGGATATGAGTAAGATATCCTGTATTCTAGACTGGCCTATACCAACAACTCGTAAGGCCCTACAGCGATTCCTAGGATTCTCGAACTTCTATAGGAAGTTCATCAAGAACTTTTCCGCCATTGTGAGACCTCTCACACAACTGACAAGTATAAAAAAACCATTCAAATAGTCAGAAGAAGCAAATCAAGCTTTCTGCTTGTTAAAATCAAGCTTCACTTCTGCTCCCATACTACGCCATCCAGACCCATCCCTCCAATATATTCTAGAGGTAGATGCGTCAAATATGGCAGTAGGAGCAGTTCTCTCCCAACGACCAACAAACACTTCATCACTCCACCCAGTTGCTTTCTTTTCAAAATCACTAAGCAGCCCAGAGGTGAATTACCCAGTGGGTGAAAAGGAGTTGCTTGCCATAAAATTGGCACTGGAGAATTGGCGACATCTGCTCGAAGGTACCCAGTTACCAATACTCATATATACAGATCATAAAAACCTTCAATACCTCCAGACTAACAAGACTCTTATCCACCGGCAGGTACGATGGTCATTATTCTTTTTAAGATTTAATTTCTTAGTGACCTATACGCCTGCAGACAAAAATAAAAAAGCGGATGCGCTATCACGACTAACCGAAGATAACTGCGCCGAAATCCCTTCCATTCCCATAATACCCTATGAACGCATTATTGGTGTTGTCCGATCCTTGAAGGAAGAGATTTTGCACAGTATAGGAATGGATTCACCTTCACCACAACTAAGTACTGATGCAGAAGGCTTCCTCTATTACAATGACAAACTTTACATACCCCCTACTATGTGCACCAAGATCTTGGAGTTATCGCATGATGTACCCATGGCAGGACATATGGGTATGACGAAAACCTTTAATTTGCTCACCAGGCAGTTTTGGTGGCCTGATATGAAGACGTCTGTACAAAAATTTGTTTCTTCATGTGACATTTGTGCAAGGTCCAAAATTGACACTACAAAACCATCTGGACTACTTTGTAGTCTACCAATACCCCAGGTTCCATGGGAAGTTGTGTCCTTAGATTTCATAGTAGAACTACCACCTTCCAAATGATTTAATACCATCCTAGTGTCAGTGGACCACTAGACAAAGATGGCACATTTCATCGCTATCCGTAGACTACCTTCATCCAAACAAACAGCGGAACTACTGATGAAACATGTGTTCAAGTTGCATGGAATTCCAAAGACTCTTTTGTCCGACCGTGGTTCACAATTTATCTCTAAATTTTGGCAAGCACTTTGTCAAATTTTACGCATTGAGCGAAAGCTCACTTCTCCCTACCATCCTCAGACCAACGGACAGACTGAAAGAGTCAACCAGTGCATTGAGCAATATCTATGCTGCTACACATCATACCTGCAGGATGATTGGGTGGATCTCCTTCCTCTAGCGGAATTTGCTTACAACAACGCAACCCACAGTACTACGAAGCAAAGTCCGTTCTACTTGAACTATGGGTTTCATCCCACTCTTCTTCCACCACGCATCCTGCCATCGAGTAACTGTAACGCTCCTGCGTTTTACGTATGATGTGGATTTTCAGCTGCAGAAATATTCCACTTCAGTAGTCATGTAGAGAAACGCTGAGACACCATTCCCAACTCTCAATGACTCATCATGTGTGGATGATCTCAATTCTGCAAGTAAATACACACACTCAATAAGATGTTTCCTAGAGTGACTTATGTACAGTGGTTACGGAAAGTATTCAGACCCCCTTAAATTTTTCACTCTTTGTTATATTGCAGCCATTTGCTAAAATCATTTAAGTTCATTCTTCTTCCTCATGAATGTACACATAGCACCCCATACTGACAGAAAAACACAGAATTGTTGACATTGTTGCAGATTTATTAAAAAAGAAAAACTGAAATATCACATGGTCCTAAGTATTCAGACCCTTTGCTGTGACACTCATATATTTAACTCAGGTGCTTTCCATTTCTTCTGATCATCCTTGAGATGGTTCTACACCTTCATTTGAGTCCAGCTGTGTTTGATTATACTGATTGGACTTGATTAGGAAAGCCACACACCTGTCTATATAAGACCTTCCAGATCACAATGCATGTCAGAGCAAATGAGAATCATGAGGTCAGAGAAACTGCCTGAAGAGCTCAGAGACAGAATTGTGGCAAGGCACAGATCTGGCCAAGGTTACAAAAATATTTCTGCTGCACTTAAGGTTCCTAAGAGCACAGTGGCCTCCATAATCCTCAAATGGAAGACGTTTGGGACGACCAGAACCCTTCCTAGAGCTGGCCGTCCGGCCAAACTGAGCTATCGGGGGAGAAGAGCCTTGGTGAGAGAGGTAAAGAAGAACCCAAAGATCACTGTGGCTGAGCTCCAGAGATGCAGTCAGGAGATGGGAGAAAGTTGTAGAAAGTCAACCATCACTGCAGCCCTCCACCAGTCGGGGCTTTATGGCAGAGTGGCCCGACGGAAGCCTCTCCTCAAGACACATGAAAGCCCGCATGGAGTTTGCTAAAAAACACCTGAAGGACTCCAAGATGGTGAGAAATAAGATTCTCTGGTCTGATGAGACCAAAATAGAACTTTTTGGCCTTAATTCTAAGCGGTATGTGTGGAGAAAACCAGGCACTGCTCATCACCTGTCCAATACAGTCCCAACAGTGAAGCATGGTGGTGGCAGCATCATGCTGTGGGGGTGTTTTTCAGCTGCAGGGACAGGACGACTGGTTGCAATCGAGGGAAAGATGAATGCGGCCAGGTACAGGGATATCCTGGACAAAAACCTTCTCCAGAGTGCTCTGGACCTCAGACTGGGCCGAAGGTTTACCTTCCAACAAGACAATGACCCTAAGCACACAGCTAAAATAACGAAGGAGTGGCTTCACAACAACTCCGTGACTGTTCTTGAATGGCCCAGCCAGAGCCCTGACCTAAACCCAATTGAGCATCTCTGGAGAGACCTAAAAATGGCTGTCCACCAACATTTACCATCCAACCTGACAGAACTGGAGAGGATCTGCAAGGAGGAATGGCAGAGGATCCCCAAATCCAGGTGTGAAAGACTTTTTGCATCTTTCCCAAAAAGACTCCTGGCTGTATTAGATCAAAAGGGGGCTTCTACTAAATACTGACCAAAGGGTCTGAATACTTAGGACCATGTGATATTTCAGTATTTCTTTTTTAATAAATCTGCAACAATGTAAACAATTCTGTGTTTTTCTGTCAGTATGGGGTGCTATGTGTACATTCATGAGGAAGAAGAATGAACTTAAATGATTTTAGCAAATGGCTGCAATATAACAAAGAGTGAAAAATTTAAGGGGGTCTGAATACTTTCCGTACCCACTGTATATAGTAACACAGTGATGATAGGCTGAAGAGACAGGTTGGGTAGAGATGGTAGATGACAGACACTTGAAAGGAAATGTTCTTGAAAGTAAGATAGTAGCAGATGGGATGCAGATAGGTTTAGCAATCATGTATGGTAGTAGATGACAGAGTAGCAGGTGGACATACAAGAGAGATCAACCCAGTGCAAGAACAGGTGGTAGTAGGCTCAAGAGCTAGCAATCTTAGATAATGCAGATGTAGTAATAGTCCTTAGTATGCAGAGCTAGATAGTGTAAGCTTTAGTATAAAGGTTATAGAGGTTTCCCCTGTGGGGTACTTATCACTAATAGCAATGTAGCAGAGGAGAGGTTCGGCAAGAGCGGATGATCCGGTAGCGGGATACAGGGATCAGCGCAGCGTGGTTCCGACAGCGAGGTATGCTTGCAAGCATGAGAGCTTCAAGACAGGTTAGCATCAAGGCACAAAGCAGTTTGAACGAACACATGTGAGTGAGAGCCGGCGATCTAAATAGCCATCCAGTCCGGCGCTCAGTGATGACAGCATCAGTCTTAAAGGTGTATGCGCACCTTACCAAAAGAGAATGGTGGGGCGCATACACTTATGAAAGAGTAATTAGGGTACCCAAAGGTACCAGAACATTACAGTAACCCAGTAGCCTCGGATTACCTTACCCAAATAAAAGACTCTTTGGGTTTACTCAATACTACCATATCACGCGCTCATAGTCAACAAAAAAGGTACTACGACCTTCGTAGAAGACCTTCTCCTCAGTATGTTATTGGGGACCTCGTTTGGCTATCAACAAAAAATTTAAGATTAAAGATCCCTAGCAAAAAGCTTGGGTCTATATTCTTGGGACCCTTCCCAATCAGGAAACTGCAGTACAGCTCACCTTACCAGCAGATCTCAAGATCCATCCCACCTTCCATGTGTCGCTATTGAAGCCACATGTTCCTAACCAAGGAATAAGGTCTACCATCCCACCTCCACCTCCTGTACAAGTTGAAGGCGGAGAAGAATATGAGATAAAGGAGATTCTGGATTCTCGTATCCACAAAAGAAGACTCCAATATCTAGTACGATGGAAGAACTATGGGCCCCAAGACGACACCTGGCTGGATACCTCTGATATACATGCCCCTAGACTGATTTGCAATTTTCACTCGAAATACCTGGAAAAAACAGTTCTAGAGGCCTTCCGGAGCCGGCCTTAAGGGGGGGGGGGTACTGTAATGTTCTGGTACCTCTGGTACCCTTATTCCACTTTCCATTCCGTGTATGCGTCCCACCATTCTCTTCTGGTAGGTGCGCATACACCTTTAAGACCGATGCTGTCATCACTGAGCGCCGCAGAGCGGCTATTTCAACCGCCGGCGTTCTCACTCACATGTTCGTTCAACCTGCCTTGCATCTATGCTTACAAGCGTGTCTCGCTGTGGAACCTCGCTACAGATCCCTGTATCTCGCTACCAGGATCACTTCCTCAGACCCGAACCTCGCTACTGATCCCTGTATCTCGCTACTGGATCACTTCCTCATCACCGGACCCTTCTACTACTATACTATAGTGATAAGTACCCCGCAGGGGAAACCTCCATAACTTACACTACTACTATTGCATTAAGGACTGTTACTACCTATCCATACTATCCTATCATCTGCACTGTTACATAGATTGCTAGCTCTTGAGACTACTACCATCTATCATCTGCACTGCTGCATAGATTGCTAGCTCTTCTGTCTACTACCATCTATCATCTGCACTGCTGCATAGATTGCTAGCTCTCCTGTCTACTACTATCTATCCTTGCACTGGGTTAGTCTATCCTGTATTTGTCATCTGCTGTCCTCACCACCTGTTAGCATACTCGATACTAACCTATCTGCATTCCTAAATACCATTTTGAACTCTCCTGTACAAACCTATCAAGTGCTTACCATCCTTGTCACTGTTCACACCTGTCCCTTCAGCACATCACCTTCATACTATCATATACATCCTATCACTCCAGGAACATCTCATTGAGTGTGTATATATCTGTATGTTGAAGCTGACAGGCCCACGGTGATGAGTCCTGGAGAGTTGGATCTGGTATTCAACACATCTCTACATGACTACTGAGTGGAGATTTTGCAGCTGTAAATCCAGCCTATAACAAAAATGCAGGAGCGTTACACCTAAGAGGTAAAAAAAATCCTAATCTTGTATTAGAGCAAAATATCAAAAAGACGCACACCCAATGGACTTTTAAGGTACCCAGACAACTGTATACTAAAATCATAACATTTGTTTATACAAGCCATCCAGAAAGATAACAATTTGTCACCTGTCTGGTGGACACCACTAGAACCACCAATCAATATCACTCTGGTTTTTTGATCTTTCTGGCTGGCTGCTACATGGACTTTATCTTATGCCCAGTACACACATACTGAATGTCTGTTTCACATAAGCAGGTCTAATATCTTCTTTTGAACCGTATTGCTGGAAAACCAGCATTTGATCAGTGCTTGCAGCCGGAACCTGTGGGGGTCCAAGAATACAGTCAGGCCTCCAGGATCTTCCTCTCTGCCTTCCTCGACCCAGGAGCCTCGTCCTAGTGCCACTTGGTCCTCGTAATCTTTCACCCCTGTTGTGGGTTGCCCATCTACCTGGTGAGCCTGAAACTGTGGCAAGGTCACTCCAGACCTTCGCCCTTCCCTGGACCCAGCAACCACCCCTAACAGGACTCTGCTAGCCTTCACTCTGTGGATCACCCTGCTCTTTGTCTTCTAACTCCCATAATGCCTTGCTACCTGGGTGCACATTAAGCTGCATCTGGATGCACAGAATCTGCCCTGTATTCTGGAGTTTCCTGTGCCAACTCTGACTTACCTGGTACTGAGAACTCCATGTTTGTCAAAAGCCACCAGTGTAAATAGTCCCTTTAGATGCCCTGTGGTCCCTGCCCTCTGAACTGTTTTTCTTTAATTGCTGCACTGTGAAGGCTTGTCAAGGTCTTACTTTGCCCTCCTGTTGGCATCCATCTTGGACATGTGCAGACTGCTGCCGCTTATAAACTCTGATTGCATCATCACTTGCCTGCTGCTTGGGCGTCGCACAGTGATGATGCTGCATATCTGACTATATCTATCACCTGATGGGTTGCATTCCTTGCCCTTGCATTTGTGCTCCAATGTGCATTTCTGCTAGCAGTCTTCTGTTCTCTGTGTTCCTCCGTGTATGACCTGGCCTGGCTGACTAATCTCCTGGCTCTCGACCCCGCATTGGCAAACGACCCCACATTGGCAGATGACCCGGCATCAGTAGACTACTCGCTTCTGGACTCGACCTGGGCTTGGATGACTACCCGCTTCTGGACTTGACTCGGCTTGTTCCTGCTCTCATTTCCTCACTCTTGCTGTGCGTTTATTGTTGTTTGCTCCAATAAACTGCTTTATTTTACCTGCAACCCCATGTGGTCTGGTTTCCTGGCACCCTGACAAGGCTGCCTTCTGACTGTTATGCTGTGCTTACTGTCCTTTGTCCCCAATATTTGTCCCTTATTCTCCCTGGCTTGTTCCTTGTACACCTAGACTTACTGGTTGTTGTACCATAATACTGCCCTGTGGACTATTTCTATTTGCTGTGCCATAGTACTGCCCTAAGGACTATTCCTCCTTTCTGTGCCATATTACTACCCAGTGGACTATTTGTTCTTAACGTGCTATATTTCTACCACCTTCTTTATTTCCAAGTTACCCAATAAATGCCCGCATGTCGGATTCTGTATTATTTGCCTTCATGTGCTTTCTCTCTCCTAGTTTGTCAAAGGGAGCAACATATTACAATTTTGTTCAGTCTTGTTAATAACTGAATCTGTATCTGAAGTCCATGTTTTATTTGCACTGCTTTTATAAGGACAACCTGAGGGAGCAGGAGAAAAATGTAGTTTGTATTCATATAAGCACACCTATCTAATATGTGCTTGGAGGGGCAATATGCACCTATAACTGCTTTTAGATAGTAGAGTCATCCAATCAAGAGCCTTTAGAATAGTCCTTTCAATCCCTGAACCTTATCCTCCATTAACTTCCAAAGTTGGATGTCTAACAATATCTAATAAAAAACATACTGTTGTGCATCTCCCAGCCCTTCTGGACTAGACAGAGGCCAATGATTGTTAATTGTTAATTATAGCCCTGCTTAAGAGTATTTTTTCTGTGAAAAAGTTGAAAACACACAAAAAAAAAAAAAAACAGCAAAATCAAACCTAGTAAACAACATACACTATATTACCAAAAGTATTGTGCACATGAACTTTAATGGCATCCCAGTCTTAGTCCATAGAGTTCAATATTGAGTTGGCCCACTCTTTGCAGCTATGAGAGCTTCAACTCTTCTTGGAGAGTGTCCACAAGGTTTAAGATTGTGTCTATGGGAACGGTTGACCATTCTTCCAGAAGCGCATTTGTGAGGTCAGGCGCTGATGTGGATGAGAAGGCCTGGCTCCCAATCTCTGCTCTAATTCATCCCAAAAATGTTCTATTGGGTTGAAGTCAGGACTCTGTGCAGGTTGTCAAGTCCCTCCACCCCAAACTCGCTCATCCATGTCTTTACGGACCTTGCTTTGTGCACTGGGCCAAATCATTTGGTGGAGGGGGGAATATGGCGTGGGATTGTTTTTCAGGGGTTGGACTTGGCCCCTTAGTCCTAGTGAAAGGAACTGTTAAGATTTCAGCATACAAAGACATTTTGGACTATTTCATGCTCCCAGCTTTGTGGTAACAGTTTTGGCATGCCCCTTCCAGTTCCAACATGACTGCGCACTAGTGCAAAAACAAGCTTGAGGTGGAGGAACTTGACTGGCCTGCACAGAGTCCTGACCTCAAACCAATAGAACACCCTTGGGATGAATTAGAGCGGACACTGCAAGCCAGGCCTTCTTGTTTAACATCAGTGCCTGACCTCACAAATGCGCTTCTGGAAGAATGGCCAAACATTCCCATAGACACACTCCTACACCTTGTGGACAGCCTTCCCAGAAGAGTTGAAGCTGTTATAGCTGTAAATGGCGAGCCAACTCAATATTGAAACATAGCGGGCTAAGACTGGGATGTCATTAAAGTTCATGTGCGTGCAAAGACAGGTGTCCCAATACGTTTGGTAATAGAGTGTATGTCACAGTTTAAAGATACAGTAAAATGTTTTATTCAATATATAGAATATGCCCAGGTTCTTTACATTTGTTAGATTGCGTTATTGAGAGAACAAGCATTTTCAATCGTGGAAAGTTTATTTTTTGTTGGCACCTGAGCATGAGAGTCAACGGCCACAAATAAAGCTTAAAAACCACACTCCGAGCTTTCCATAGGCTATTTATAATATGTATTCAAGATTTCCAGGACATCCCACAACATTACAATTATAGCATAACACATGGCACCCTACCAATCCATCCACAGGATTTCTTTCACATTGACAATAAGTAGTGAATGATACCAGTATTCAAGCACATATTTTTCAAGTACATGGTCACTATGCAAGATCAAATCACTTGGCAGCATCCTCAATAGCATATTGATTACTTAAAGTGGAGTTCCACCCATTTTTAATAAATTGGATTACATAGATGTATGTAATCCCCTTTAAAACGACTTTTACCAATGGAAAGTTTTTTTTTTTTTTGCTAGTAAATACCTTATTTTCTGCTTTATTTATCCTCTTCTCACTTCCGGGTCTGGTCGGCGATTACGTCATTCGGCGATTCGCAGTGAGTGCTGGGATGGCATGAAATCTCGCTTTATTACACAGGAGATGAGCTGCACTGCGTGCTCTGCCCCGCCTCCGCCCTGCCTCCTCTCAGTGAGCTGTATGTATGTAGTGTATTGAGGCTGTGCTCCGCCCGCCTCCTCTCAGTGAGCTGTATGTATGTAGTGTATTGAGGCTGTGCTCCGCCCCGCCTCCTCTCAGTGAGCTCAGTGAGGATATAATGCTTTCAGTCCTCACTCACTGAGAGGAGGCGGGGCAGAGCACGGCCTCAATACACTACATACATACAGCTCACTGAGAGGAGGCGGGGCGGAGGACGCAGTGCAGCTCATCTCCTGTGTAATAAAGCGAGATTTCATGCCCTGAGATACATCACATCACACACTACGAATCGCCGAATGACGTAATCGCCGAACGGACCCGGAAGTGAGGAGAGGATGAATAAAGAAGAAAATAAGGTATTTACTAGCAACAAAAAAAAAAAAAAAAAAACTTTCATTGGTAAAAGTAGTTTTAAAGGGGACTACATACATCTAAAAAGACTAAAATGGGTGGAACTCCACTTTAATCTTCCTGCACTATACAAATGTCACCACATAAAATGGATGGCCACCATTTTCTGTGGTTATTACTATCAAAGAGTTGAATAGATTAATGTGATATTTGACTACCAACACAATTTTTAACATTATTAACAGCACATTTTTTTGTGTGTTAAAACCTACATGTTTATTAAAACACACATATTATACTACATCAGATGTCATTCTCCAGCTCACTTGCCAGTGCAGATCTGAATCTGTTTGATAGGAGAACATTACCGTTTTCATATGAGTCCATATATAGAAACTGGAGAGAAGTAACATTTTGGCATTGCCATTTTTTATCCTTGAGCTTGAAAGAAAAGGTAAAAGCTGAACTTCTGGCAAAGGGCAATATATACACAGTTGACACATGTGAATTGTCACAACTGCTAGAGGATTTATACAGCCACTTGTGGGACACCACTTATTTGTTCCAGTTGAGAAGTCTGGTTCACTGAAGCAGTCAACAATCTGTATAAAAGAATTTGTGTGAATATTCACTTTAATTATCAAATCATGTGAAAAGCAAATTCTTGTGTACATATTTTATTTCTACATGATGGGAAAACTGAAGTGATTATTCACACTTATTATGTAAGATTTTCAACTCTGTTAGTAAATCAGACCAAAAGTGTATGTAGACCCAACAATGAACTTCTCCTATTTGTGCCCCTTTTGGTATGTTCATCTCTTAAAAATTAAAACATCGAATTTCTTCATCAAATTAGACCAATATGTATTCTGCCACATATTTTTGGTAAAAAAAATATCAATAAGTGTTGATTGATTGGTTTGCGCAGAAGTTATCGCTTCTACAAAATAGGGAATAGATTTATGTCATTTTTATTCATTTATTAATTTTTTTACTAGTAATAGCGGCGATCAGTGATTTTTAGTGGGTTAGCGACATTGTAGCGGACAGATCGGACACCTAACTGACATTTTTGAGGGGACCAGTGACTTTACTACAGTAACCAGTGCTAAAAATATGCACTGTTACTGTACTAATGACAATGGCAGAGAAGGGGTTAACAGGAGGGGCGATCAAAGGGTTAATTGTGTCCCTAGGGGGTTCTTTCTAACTGTGTGGGGGATTTGCTCACTGGATGAACATAGAGATCTGTGTTCCTAAATAGTAGGAACACAGGATCCCTGTGTCCATCTGTGACAGAACGGCGGTCTACCTTGTTTACATAGGCATCAGTGCCCATCAGTGCCTTATCATCAGGGTCACCTATCAGTGCTGGCCTATCAGTGCCCCCCATCAGTGCCCATCAGTGTCGCCTATCAGTGCCCATCAGTCCCACCTATCAGTACAGCCCCACCAGTGCCGTCTCATCAGTGCCACCTATCAGTGGCCATCAGTGCCACCCCATCAGTGCCACCTTATCAATGCCCAACAGTGCAGCCTATCAATGCCCATCAGTGCAGCCTCATTAGCGTACATCAGTGAAGGAGAAAAATTACCTGTTTGCAAAATTTTATATCAAACTGAATTTTTTTGTTTTTTTCAAAATTTTACGTCTTTTTTTTTTCTTTAGCAAATAAATAAAAATGCAGTGGTGATTATATACCACCAAAAGAAAGCTCTATTTGTGTGAAAAAAAAATGATAAAAATTTAGTTTGGATACAGTGTTGCATGACCGCGCAATTATCATTCAAAGTGTGACAGCGCTGAAAGCTGAAAACTGGCCTGTTAAGGAAAGGGGTATAAGTGCCCAGTAAGCAAGTGGTAAAACAACAAACAAATCATACTTACCTGCTCTGTGCAATGGTTTTGCACAGAGCAGCCCCATTCCTCCTCTTCTCGGGTCCCCCGCTGGCACTTCTTACTCCTCCCCTCCCCCCGCTGAGTGCCCCCATAGCAAGCAGCTTAATATCTATTGATACAGACAACAGGACCCACACCTATATATAGAAGAGAGGAAAGTGCCTCTTGAGTGTTGTAAACGATTTAATGACACAATAATAGTAGTGACTCACATGAAGGTACTCGTTATTGGGTGTGGCGTTGTGCTCCGGAGGCTGGATGTCTGCTCAGTTCAAGTAAAGTCTGACAGTCCGGGAGGGCTCTGGAGACCTGCTCTGCGGACTTCCGGGTAGACTCGGTGGAACTTGGAGGAGCTCGAACAGCGGCCGGCAGCGTCTGACGTCACGTGTGTAGAGAAGGGCAGTAAGGGCAAACCGGGCTTCACAACGCGTTTCGGAGCATGCGTCAATGCCAGGTTCGGCATGTGCACTCCTTTCTCAAGTGTCCCACCCCAGCCCCCTGCTCCCTCGTCACTGGCTGTGATTGACAGCAGCAGAAGCCAATGGCTCCTGCTTATGTCTCTGAGTCAATGAGGAGGAAGAAAGCAGAGAGAGCCTCTGCTCTCATGCACATCGCTGGATTGGACACAGGTAAGTATAAGGAAGGGAGGAACTGTATGAAGAATATTTTTTGCCTTAATACATAGAATTTATTATGGTTAAAAAAAACCCTTCTGCCTTTAGAGCCACTTTAATGTGCTTGGAGCGCACAAAGAAGTGTGCTTTCAGCATGAAAAAGCTGTTCTCTATGGACACATACGTTGTATATGTGGCCACTTTTAAAACAATATCGAAAGTGTTTCGTTATATCTGTTTGATTATTGTGAAAAAAAATAAAAATACCTGCTGATCCTTCCAGAAACCTTCTGCACTGATAATTTTTTGTGCTGTCAGTTAGTATTGTCCCTGCTGCTGTTCCTATGTTATGGAGAAGAATAAAGGTGAGATGTTCTGTTGTTCTAACATACTTCCTATTCCAGGGTCACAGCATTGCTCCTCAATAGATACAGTAGGGCGAGTGAGTGTTGCCAACCTGAAACAGGAAGTCTGTTGCTGGCAGGAGCACTGGGTGAAAATATAATACTAATACATGTAGCACTGTCCCCGTAGGGCTTGCTGTGTGTTGACTGCTTAGGTCTCCCTCTGATTATCTGCAGACAGTTCCTAGGGTTTTTTTTTACATATCCCTCCTTACTCCCGTTTGCTAGTTACTCAATAAAAAGTCTGGGGTATTTGGTTTTCCTGGTAAGCAAAAAGACCCAAAAATATACTCTCTTCTAGCACCTACCTATGGGGGGTGCTACATACAATATCAATTAATTAATGTATACTTCTTTACTGCTTTTTCCCCTGGGGACTTAAAGTGATTTATATGCTGTTGGGGCTGATGGTGAGAGAACAATCTTGGGAGCACTGAATAGAATATCATACTAGGTCCATTTTTAGGAAAGGGTCAATTGACCTACCAGCATGTTCCTGGAGGAAGATCATTCAAACGCCATTGTGACCCCAGTGCCACAAGGAAAAAGTGCTAACCACTAAGCCATTGTGCAAAAAAAACACGAACAAAAAGAAAATAGATTGATCCTCAGCATCTAATGGCAGGTAAACTGCAGTATGTCAAAGTTTTATTTTAGATTTGGATACATTTTAAGAAATACTGTGCTATCTCCTTCACCCAACCAAAGCCTCCTTGCCGTGCAATGCAGCAGCTGCAACATACTGATAAGTCACATTTATATATAATCTATTATAATATATCTACTATATGTAGGAAATGCCATCTGATATATTTCTAGCATCCCGATAAGAGTAGTTTTATTATGGCAGGAACAAACATGAGTGAATTTTCATGTAGCAGTTCTGTCATGTCAACTACCTGCAGAAGTTTAGGGACATGACACCTTTAAAATATTAGGTCTGCAGAAAGCAGTGGCTAGCTCTGTATGTAACACACAAGTATGAAGGATTAAGAATAGGCTTGTGTTTCTGCTACAAGCCCAAAACTGTGGATTTTTTTCTATGCTTGTTTCCCTACCCCCCGACTACACTTAACATTAAGAACCCAATTATTTCTAATTGTTTCTGTTCAAACTCGTAATTTCAATCGCCCTGCACTCAAAAAAAAAAAAAGAGCTTTTTTTTTTCTTTCCTGCTCGAGCTTTTTTTTTTCTTTCCTGCTCCCCTCTTCTTATCCAGTCAAGGACACAAACTCCTCAAGCTTGATAAAGGTGTAAAAACGCCTAAAAACAACTGCTGCAAAATCACCACTAACATGGCTGTAAGTTTCAAAATGTGGGTGCTGTTGCCAACTAAATGTATTCATATGGATATGATTAAAAAAAGTAACTTTGTTTTTAATCAATATTTTTTTCAGCTTGAAAAGCAAATAAATAAAATGCATGACCGCTATACTTTAGATAGATACACTATATCAGCTCTCAAAATTTCCGCTTGCCTGCTCCTATTTGGCGAGTGGAAATTAGTTGAGGGTGAGTAGTACGGTGCAGGGACAGACTGGGCTGACAGCTTCCTGGCCGGCCGGATCACATAGAGTGGGGATCTCCCACTGTGACACAGCTTGTATATGAAACGCCGGCCACTGTCAAACAAAGTCCTGCCTCCTGGACTGGCATTGGACCAGTATGCTGTCTATCACAGGAGGCAGGACTTTGACAGTGACAGGCCTTTCATACACAAGCTGTGTCACAGTTGGAGATCCCCGTTCTGTGTGATCCAGCCAGCAATCCTCCCTGCTGTTTTGATGAGTACTGATTTGCTGCACTGATGGGCACTGATATGCATTGATATGCTATAATTTGGTAAAGTTGTTGTTAATATTTATTTTTTCAATTTAATTCTGCATAAAACATTTAACAGTGCCATTTCATGAGAGCCTTAGTGCCGGATTCAGATAAGGCCAGCATTCCCAGGACTTTTGGAATATCTTGTATGACAGGGAGTTAATTGCTAGAGATTTCTCTTGAAATAATTGTACCTTTCTACTGACCCGAGTGGTGGGGAGGGAGCTCCCTCAAACCGGACCTGGTGACATTGTTCCCTAGGGTTCTAGGTCCGGGGTGAATAGGACTCCCACTCCCGTATTACATCCAAACATGGTAATATATTTTATCAGTATTATACTACGTTGTGCCACCTTCCCACCATTTGCCATACCGTTTTATAACCTGTAATGCTCTGAATACTTCCTGAGATTCCTAATAATTTTGATTGTCTGATACTGCACCATTCATCTGTTGCTCTTTTTTATATGCTTGTGTACATGCATTGGAACATGTTGAAAATTTGAATTTTCTGTTTTATTTGTTATGTTTATATTCTCTTATGTAAAACTCAATAAAAAATCTATTGAATGGAAAAAAAACAGTGCCATTTCATGAGATAATTTACGAGGGTGTGTTTAGGGGTAGAATTAGGGGTGGGGCAGGGTAGGGGTTGGGTGGGGCAACTGGTGGCGAGTAACTTTTAAGGCCTGACTAGTAGCTTAGGATTTGAGATCTGCCCTATATAATCAATTTTTTTAGATATGTTTTGAAAAGGTCTGTTATTTCAAGTGTGTGAGGGTGGTCTGAAAAATAATCAGCTTCTGTTGAATTGACAAGGCTAAGTCCATGGAAGGTGAATGGGGTATTGTAGAAAAGGTCAGCATTAAGCAGGAACCGGCCGAGATTCGAACCATGTATGGGTAGGCTGGATGTACCCTAGTTGATTGATCGATCAACTTGGATACAACCAGCCTGTCGAATTTTACTGCTGTTATAGCCGCTAGCAATAATCACTGTGTTCTCCCAGTGGGAACAGCTTCCCCTGTCCCCCTGCCAGAAAAACACCATGGCTCCACAGGAGGGATTCACCCATCAATACTGACTGTGTTGACGGAGGGAATCAAGCAATTTGTTCTGTCTATGGCCGGCCTTGGACTTGGTTACGAATGACTGGGTTCCAGATGACATTGATGGTGGAACTACACAGGCACTTCTATGGCACCATTCATATGGCAGTGCCCAGGGAAGAATACATCCAACACTCATGCCTAGGTATGCCACTGGTCCAAACTCTGTGGGGAGAATATTAGTGGAAGATTATCAACGTAGATAAGAAAGCCATATAAAGAAGTTATATTCTCAAATTCACCATGAATCTCCTACTTGTGTAAGAAGGCTCATTGCCTTTAACTATATTGTTTCTCTTTAGAGTAAAAAATATATGAATAGTTAAAGGTTTATAGCCGAATTCTATATTCTGGTTAGCATTTTGTTTGAACCATTAGGAACCAGCAATGTGAAACTGCTGTTTTTTTTCCAAGATGCTTTATTCTTATCAATAAAAGCATTAAGAAAACCAATGTTCTATGAACATATCATGAAAGCAGTTATGTCATCCAGGATTGATAAGATCAGCACTCGTACAAAAACACTAACTTCTTCCCTGATCTTTGGAGGTGCAGCTGATTAAAGGGGTTAATTGAATTTGCAGCTCCTGTTTCCTGGAGAAAAACCAAATACGTTCTTATGGCGCCAGCTTTCCTTGCTTACAGCTGTACAAGATGTGACTGCTTAAGGTCATCTTGATTTTACAAAAAAATAATGAATAGAAGAGAAGGACAGCATCACTTGCACATATTCATGCTATATTAGGAAGTCACAAAGGAACCTTCAGTGCAATTTCACCAGCAATGTTTATATTATTGTGCCTGGGTATATAAACTTATGTGTCCACTTCACCTTTGAAAAGAAAAATATCTTCTGCAGATAAACTAAAAGGACAGCATTAGAAGTCAATGTTATTTTCCAGGTTTTTACTTATATATGTGACAGTTATGTGAAGTTGCTTTGTTCTTTGTAAATTTTTCTTCCTATAGGTTTACTAAATCTGACTTGAAAGGGCAAGTGAAGGTTTTAAAGCAAACTTTCACCCAACAAAACAAGCTGTGAGCTCCACTGATTTCCATGCACGTGCAATTGTACTGCATGGCTTTGGTACCCAGAAGAGACCCACGGCACATCTGTACATTAACTGAGTATTAGCAGATATGGAGGTACATGCATGGAAAAAGCTGCTTATGCACAGATGTGCCACGGATCTCTTTCTTTCGGGTCCTGTAGGCTGGCAATAGCCCTCTAGCACAGCTGCCTGTTTTTTAAATATAGCAGCAATGGAGACGAGGAGGCAGGGCCAGCATTGCAGGGACTGAAGTTCCTCTCTAACCACTTAAGCCCCGGAAGATTTTACCCCCTTCCTGACCAGGGCCTATTTTGCGATTCGGCACTGCGTGACTTTAACGGACAATTGCGCGGTCGTGCGACTCTGTAACCAAATTGACGTCCTTTTTTTCCCCACAAACAGAGCTTTCTTTTGGTGGTATTTGATCACCTGTGCGATTTTTTGATCATGCGCTATAAACAAAAAAAGAGCGACAATTTTGCAAAAATAACAATATTTTTCACATTTTGTTATATGAAATTCCCCAAAAAATGTAAAAATCAAAATTTTTTAACATTTTAGGCCAATTTGTTTTCTGCTACATATGTTTGGTAAAAAAATCGCAAAAAGCGTATTTTGATTGGTTTGCGCAAAAGTTATTGCGTTTACTAACTAAGGGAAAGATTTTTGTCATTTTTATTGTTTTTTTTTTTTAACGAGTAATGGCGGCGATCTGCGTTTTTTTTGCGGGACTGCGACATTGCGGCAGACAGATCGGACCCTTGACTGCCATTTTTGACACTTTTGGGGGTACCAGTGACATTACTACAGTAATCAGTGCTATACATACGCACTGTTACTGTAAAAATGACACTGGCAGGGAAGGGGTTAACTTTATTGGAGAGGGAGGGGTTAAGTGTGCCCCTAGGGGCGTGCTTCTAACTGTGATTGGACGTGGCTGTGTGTGTAACAAGAGAGATCAACAGTCCTACATAGCAGGACCGTATGACCTGTGCTTTTACACAGGGGAGAATGACAGGCGGCTTTGTTTACATTACCCGCCTGCCTTTCTCCCTCTCTACCCGACGATCGCGAGTGTCTGGCGGACATCGGGTCCGCCGGTCACATGCGTGGGCTTCTTAGGGAACGAGCAGGGGCAGGAGCGCGCCTCCGGTGGCGCGCGCTCGCCCCCTATTGGCTCCCAGGCTAGTGACGTACCGGTACGTCACTTTGCCTGGGAGGGGCTGACCGCCGCCGTATATAGTCGGGCGGCGGTCGGCAAGTGGCAAAAGCTAATGCCTGTCCTTACTTTTCTTCTACTAAATATCCAATCAGCTTTCTTCAGACCAAATTACACTTTACTGAACAGATGAACCTTCTCAATTAATATGCTTCTTGCCCCTCTCTTGATTTAACATTAGAAATCAGTATAGGACGGCTCCACTCCTGTCAGTTGGTTCTAAATAGCTCAGTCAAGGTTTGAGGCCTGAAGCTAAGGCTTGACCCATTTAAATGTCTGTACTAAGACCTGGTGTTACTTTACCTTTAGCCACCAATTATTTGAACAGCTCCCTTGAAAGCCTGAGTGATAATTAAGGAGAAACAAGTCATATTCTGAGTTTCAACATTTTCTTCTTTTTTAAAAAAAACAGTAGACCAACATTTTCATATACTAGGTCCATAATGATATTGCAGCTTGAGGACAGCAGCACTATTGCCCACTAACAGGGGTGATAACTTTCTAACATGACAATCTAATAGGGTTTTCTCTCTTAACAAGTTTCTGTGAAAATGCAATCTGTCACACAGCTGTCTCTCAAACATAGAAGTCTCTTCTTCTTCTTTTATGGTCTCTAACACTGTATTTTTTTAATGAGGCAATTTCATGCTTCCAGAGCAGTCTGTAACATGGAAGTCCTCCTTATCTACTTTATAGATAGCAATCTCCTTCTCATACCAAGGTCTCTCATATGACATTCTCTGTTAAAGAATATTAAAATGGTCTGTATGATTAGGGCACAACATCCCATATACAATATGTAGAAATACAAAGAACCAATTATGGGGAACTTTTTAGTGAAAAGCTCAATTGTACTATGTCATATAAAATTCCATATCTTAAATACATGTTCCAAAATAGAATACAAGATCACGGCACATTCTGACATCACATAGGTTGTATCCATCCTACCCTTTAACCACCCACTACTGTACTTTGGCCTGTCATTAACTCTCCAAAGCTGTAGCAATGATCACAAGTGGATGGTAGAACTTCTTTGATGAGTTTCGCAGACATCCATGAACTTTCTTTATCAGAAACATATGTAAGACATAAATGATTTGGACCAGTGCAAAAAGCGGGGTCCATAAAGAGATGGATGAGTGAGTTTGGGGTGGAGGAAATTAACTGGCCTGCACAGTCCTGACCTCAACCCAATAGAACACCTTTGGGATGAATTAGAGCCGAGACTGGAAGCCAGGCCTTCTCGTTCACATCATTGCCTGGCCTCACAAGTGCACTTCTGGAAGAATGGTCAAACATTTCCATAGACACACTGCTAAATCTTGTGGACAGCCTTCACAGAAGAGTTGAAGCTGTTATAGCTGCAAAGGGTGGGCCAACTCAATATTGAACCCTACGGACTAAGACTGGGATGCCATTAAAGTTCATGTGCGTGAAAAGGCAGGCATCCCAATACTTTTGGTAATATAATGCATATATATATACTTTTAATATTAAGATACTTACCTGACCAGGGATCCCGCAGTGTCGGCACCCCTAGCCGAATTTTGAAGCAAGTAAAAGCACTTAAAAAGGTAACCAGCATTTTTTTTTTATATATATATTTTTGTTATCCTATGTTAATGGGAACATGTAACAAATAAAAATTAGGGGTTAGCCCAAATTGGCTTCAAAAGTGGAAATACACTTTAAGGATGTTATACCTTCATATCCACATGTTGCAAGGGTGCTGTAATGTGAATGAACATTCTAGTCAGACAGCTTACAATTGCAACTCTAGCTGATAGTTACACATTGCCCACTCCTTTCTGATTCCTCCCACTTTTTTATTGCACAATCTTGACAAAAATGTTGTTTCTCTCATCATATTTACAACTAATTTCATTTACCTGACAGCTGATATATCTTTCATTTTTCTTGCAACTTAAAGTGTTACTAAACCCAGGACCCTGCATTCACTATATCTGATCTCCCAAAGTACACAGAACATGGAATTGCAATAGTTTTAGTAAATATAAACTGCTAAATACCTTTTCTCATCAGCAGTTAGAGCAGTCTTATGACTTATATTAGTGCCTGGTTAAAGCTTGTAGGAGGAGTTTTCATTCTCCCTTGACTGTCCTATGAGGATGCAGGACCCCTGACCCTCTGTCTGGACAGTGCTAATTGGCCTTGTGCTGATCACATGCACCCTCCCAAGAAAAACCTCTCTAGCAATATACACCAAACTGAGCATATGCAGTTTGTCCCCTAGTCTCTGTACTATCCAGAGATGGATTAGAGACTCTGGAAGAAGGGGAGGATCAGAAGAGACAGGATTAAAACAGCCTTTTTACACAATGCAGATGATTAACCCCTTAGGTTCCACAGTGAGTATAACAAGCATGTTGTACTGCATATACACACTAATTTTACTGTTGTGGGTTTAGTAACACTTAAAAAAAATGTACATAGATATACAGATATCATTATTATTTTGCTTTTGCACTAAAATATATTTCATCCAATAGGCTACTTGTTTTTCTTTTGTTTTGGTAATAGCAAAATAACTACAGTACTGCATACTTCCAGCAGAATAACACCACTACGACTTCATCTCATTGTGTTTTTTTTTATTTTATTTTTTGCTTTATTAACCACCGCATGTATTTATTTGGGCTATAATCAAAGAGAAATTACATTTAAAAAATTGACAAAAATTTTTACACTTTACCCAATTAGGTGAAAAATCCTTCCAACCGTGTCCTGATGTTTGGTGGTTACTCCACTCACGAATCTTGCAAGAATGTCTAAGTGCACTTGGCTGCCTTTTTCAGCTCAGTGTAGCTCTGGTCTTTAAGCCTACTAACAACAATAGGTTTCTCAGGCTGGCTGGTGGTTTTAGGATGGAGCAACCAATTGGCTGGGGTATGAGCAGCACAACCTGCTGCCAATCCTAATTATTTATTATCAATCCTAATTATACACAATTTTTGACTTATTTAGTCTGAGCATGCATAATCTAAGAAATAAGCCGGTCATATTTTTTGCTCATCTATTGTCAAAGAGATATTCATACCATGTTTACATTACATTTTAAGGAAAATGGCAAATCACTGATGCCAATAATGAAAACTGAAGCATTATAGGCTTTGTGGGATCTCTGAAAAATATGGTAAGCTATGGTCAGAAGAGCTGTTGTGGCTGTAGTTCTGTGGCACAAGTAGCATACAGCAAAAATATTGCAATAACGAACCACATGACCTAGAGCTATTTGCAACAAAGCACATATTTAAAGTAGAACTATATGCAAAACTTTTTTTTTTCATTTTGGATAGAGTAAGGGAGGGTTATAACCCCTGCCAGATTTTTTTTTCACCATCTTCGATTGCAGAGATTTCCCCTCACTTCCCATAGCCACACAGGAAGTAAGAGGAAATCCCAGCAAATTAAGGGAATTTTTTAGGGACCCCCAGGTTACCAGAACTAGTGTCCCCATTGGAAGATTTCCCCTCTATTACTTTTCTGGGGACAACCTAAAATTTGGGATTTTCTTTTACTTTCAATGATAATTGTAAGCCAGACCTAATAGGGAGAATGAATCTCCCTAACGGGGACACGGACAGGCATAAAAACGAATAATCATATCTCCCTTACCATTCTATCCAAAAGCTAAAAATAAGTTTTGCCTTTAGTTATATTTAGTAAGTAAATTAGGCAGTCAAGGTTGACTCAGGAACTAGAGGGTCTTTGAATTCTTCTAGTTTTACACAATTTGTCATAATTGAAAGCAGTTATGTCAAGTTTTACAGTGTTTATTTCATTAGAAATGTGTTCTACTGAAGTGACAGCGATGTAGGAATGTGGCTTTAATACAGATTTTACAATGTCTGCTGACTGTGATCTATGCTTTGTTTAAATTTGTTTTCTGTATCCCGGACAGGTCTTTAGCTCCATTAAAGTAGGTCTGACTTTGTCTCCTCAGTAACCTCAACAATGTTTTGTAAAGCTTGACATGTATGCTAGGTCGAAGACTGTTTAGTTTCAGGCACAATGCTTAACACTTTAACCATCAGTATCTACGCAAATGTTCATACCTGGGATCAATGTATTGTACTATATATAGAGAAACACTAAGGCTGGATTATCCTTTCAGCTCTTGTATGTTGGTCTGGGGGTATTCCAGAGCAAAGTGAACTACAACCCCAATTCCAAAGAAGTTGGGACCCTGTGGAAAATTTACATAAAAACAGAATGCAAATGTATCTCCATATACCTTTCTCTCTGACTGCCGACACGGTAAGGTCTCCTGGCTCCTCCCCCCCTGCTTAGTCTCCCCTTCAACCTAGGTCCCCATTCTTTTTCGGAATATTCCTTTTCCCTCTGACTCCCTCTTTTTTTTTTCTTCTTCTTTCCTTTTTCTTCTCTTTCATGTTCTGTTATATCTACCTGTAATTTTGGTTTGCAAGTTTTTGTAATTTCACTTTGGTAAAAATCTTGGTGGCTATTGAGTTTTCTTACGCACAATAATATCTGCAAGATTATATTTTTTCTGACATATATTTTTTGGTAATACAAGCTATGGTGCTGCCATATTATATGTATCCACATCTCATTTTGATAATAAGGTACCCATCTCCGGATTATTAGGTTTCTGCTATGTGCTAGATGTTTGTTCTTTTGTTCTGAATACCTATACCTTGTATTACACTGGGTGGCACTGCAATGCCAACTTGCTGTCGTTTCTACCTTGCTTTATCCTAAAAATAAAACTTTTTGAAAGTAAAAACATAATGAAGTGACTTGCAAATCTCATAAATCCCTATTTTTTTCACAATGGAAAATAGAAAACACATTAAATGTTTAAAATGAGAAAATGTACCGTTTTTAGAAAAAAATAAATAAGGTAATTTTGAAATTGATGGCAGCACCACATCTCAAAAAAGGGACAGGGCAACAAAAAGCTGGCAAAGCAAAGCCTCATACATATGATAATAATATCGGATGAATGATCGTCCGTTTTTTTTTTTTTTGCATGCTAGTCTCCTATTGAAAACTTTTACTAAATGTTACTAAAGTTACTAAGTTACTAAAGTTACAAAAGTTACTAAGGTTACTAAAGTTACAAAAATTCTCTTACTGTATTGTCATGTACAGTATACTTTCCTTTCCGAGCATGCATGATCTTGGTTTTCATATAAATACCATACAAATTACACAAACATTTTTCGTGCTTGTCCCTTTTGGTATTTTCGCATTACCTTGTGATCGGCTCTTGAAAACTGTGTACTAACGATCAGATTATTGGACGATTGCTCCGAAAACTGTATTTTCTGTCTGATTTTCTCATCATGTGTACTAGACTTTAGTGGTGCTAGAGCTGAACATTTTACAAATGATTAGGTTAATTCCCAACAGGTCAGGTATAATTGGGTATATGATTGGGTATAAAAAGAACATCTTAGAGAGTGAGAGTGTCTCAAAAGTAAAGATGGGCAGAGGTTCACTAATCTGTGAAAAGCTGCACCTAAAAATTGTTGAACCATTTCAGAATAATATTTCTCAATGTAAAATTGCAAAGACTTTAAATATTTCTTCATCCACAGTACATAATATCATCAAAAGATTCCATAAATCAGGAGAAATCTCTGTGCACAAGGGACAAGGCGGAAACGCAATATGCCCTCAGACGGCACTGCATTAAAAACTAGCATGATTCTGTAATGGACATCATTGCAGGGCTCAGGAATACTTCCAAAAATCACGGTTTGTGAACACAGTTTGTTGTGTCATCCATAAATGCAAGTTATAGTTCTATCATGCAAGGAAGACACCATATCTGAATATGATCAATAAACACCATTGCCTTCTCTTGGCCAAAGATTATTTAAAATAGTCTATGTAAAACAGTTCTTTAGTCAGACGAATTGAAATTTGACATTCTTTTTTGGCAACTATGGGAGCCACGTCCTCCAGACTAATGTGGGGAGTGACCTTCTGGCTTTTTATTAGTGCTCAGTTTAAAAGTCCGCATCTCTGATGGTATGGGGGTACATTTGTGGGTATGGGATGGGCAGATAGCACATCTGGAAAAGCACCCTCAATGCTGAAAGATATATCATGATTTTAGAGCAGCATAGGCTCCCATCCAGGCTGTCTTTTTCAGGGATAGACTTTCATATTTCAGCAGGACAAAGCTAAACTGCATACTCCATCTATGAAAACAGCAAGGCTTCATAGTAGAAGAGTCTTGGTGCCTGCAGTCCAGATCTTTCACCAACTAAAACTATTTGGTGCATCTTGAAACGAAAATCACAGCAGAGATGACCCAGGACTAATGAGAATGTAGAATTATATTCAGGCAAGAATGGGATGACATTCCTTTCCCAAAACTCCAACAAACTAGTCTTCTCAGTTCCCAAACGTTCACACAGTTTTGTTAAAGGAAGGAAGCATGCTATACCTTGGTAAACATAGTCCTGTCCCAACTTTTTTGAGGCGTGTTGCTGCCATCAATTTAAAAATGACCTTATTTTTTCCTAAAATGGCACATTTTCTTAGTTTAAACGTTTGATGTTTTCTAGTTTCTATTGCGAATATAATATGTGTTTATGAGATTTGCAAATTATTGCATTCTGTTTTTATGTACATTTTACACAGTGTCACAACTTTTTTTTCTGGAATTGGGGTTGTAGTTTAGCCCCACACTGGGGTGCAAAAATATATATTGCATTGCTGCAGAAAAGTATGTGATATGAATCATACTTGAAATATTACTTTTTAAAAATACAGATTTAGCTCTGCAATGATCAAATTAGATACTAAACCATGTAGGTTCAGAAGTTACAATTATTGTGAAAAATAGTTCAGCATCAGAAGGAACACATGTTCTCAGAAATCAAGTTATCTAGGTTAAATCTTGGTTACAAATACATAGCTAATTATATTTAGATAATTATTATAACTTAGTGAAACAAGTCTCTAATCATTCCTGGTCTAGCATTCCTTGAGGAGCTAAATTTAACTCTGTTATCAGTTAAATGTTTAAATGTAAATTTTGGAACTTAATTTACACAATAAGAGATGGAGCTTTATGGCAGAGAAGACTTTGCTTGTTGTTTTTCTCCTTGTGAGAATATGGAGCGGTCAGTGCTGGAGCAGAGGTAAGTTTGCTGCCCACCCTTGGCCATGCTACAATTTTACTTTAAGCCCTTTTTACCAAAGGCATAACTTCACTGACCTAGGTATTAAGCTCCACCAACTGTCAATGTTCTACCCAATAAAATGGGATTTTTGACTTACCCTAAAATCCATTTTTCTGATGTTTATTGACAGACACAGCCCCTGATCTTCTTAACCATTGGGTTATACTGCCACCTACAGGAGTAGGACACTATGCAGAAAAAAAGTCTGGCTATGCCTATGGGCAGTCCCAGGGGGTATACTCCTTTTCTCTGCTATAGGTACTCAGTTGTGTTACAAGCCATGTCAGAAGAATTACAACTCCACAGAGGGGTGGCTGCTGTGTCCATCAATGAACATCAGAGAAATAGATTTTACAGTAAGTCAAAAATCCCATTTTCTCTTTTGTTCATTGACGGACACAGCTCCTGATCTTCTTAGCCATTGGGACGTCCCAAAGCAGTATTAAACATGAGGGGTGGGAACAGTGAAAAGGAAATTCACAAGGCTAACTATAGCCAACCAGGTAAACAGGAGCTCAACCAAAACAACTGGAGCTCACCTGAAAAAACAATACACCCTCAAAGAGGACCAGATTCTTTAAACAGCAGTCTACAAAAACCCGGTGGCCAAAGGAAGCATCCGCAGATGCCAACACATCCATTTTATTGAACTGAAAGTGTGCACCGACGACCAGGAGGCGGCCTTGCAAACCTGTGTCACTGACGCCTGATGACGGAAAGCCCAGGAGTCACTGAGCGCCCGAGTAGAATGCGCCTTAACAGGGAAAGGAGGAACCTGACCCTGGATGGAATAGACCTAAACCACCGTCTGTATGATCCATCTTGAAATGTTCGCAGAGGAAACAGAGAACCCTTTCTGAGG
This sequence comes from Pelophylax lessonae, assembly GCF_965119305.1. NCBI lineage: Eukaryota > Metazoa > Chordata > Amphibia > Anura > Ranidae > Pelophylax > Pelophylax lessonae. Next base: position 220,343,231 of record NC_138769.1, read on the forward strand.
CCCATTCGTGAGCACAAATAGTGAGTCTAACTACCTAAAAGGCTCCGTAGGAGAAACTGCATGAGCGGCGATCAGAAAATTAAAGAATCCAGGAGTCAGCACCTGGGGATGAGGAGAGGCTCCCACCACGGAAATCGCCACCCAGAGGGCTCCACTGTCATGGCCTCTGCTATTTTTAATGTCAAACAACCGCAAAATGGCCACCGGACTACACAAACATGGCCATCGTGCATTGAGCACACAGGTTACAAGAAAATGGTGGCCCAGCATGGCACCACGAGGCTCCCAGGGACCCAGGAGGGATCCCTAGGCCTCAAGAACAGGCCCAGGTAGGACGGGGGCCCTGGCAGGAGCCCCCACCAGGTACAACCCCCCCCACACAGCTAATCGTCTGGTCACCGGAGGCACACCCCCCCGCCCCTATCGCCAGCATATCGCTCTGCCCAGACCACCCACACAGCCCCAACATAAGTGGAGGGGGGGTAGGATGGGGGGGACAGCTGAAGGGGGTGCCTGACAGGAGGGAGGGGAACCTGGGGGTCCGACCATCTCTAGGAGGGGCCCATGTCCACCCCAAAACCCTCCAGGGGGAGAGGGGGGACAGCTACTCACCATATCAGGATCCAGGCGGGCATGGCTCCAGACAGAACCTCCTCGCTGTCAAAATAGGGGGCTCTTGGCCAGGAGGAACACTGCGACTCTGGCCGAAACCTGGACGTATGCGACCTCGCAAGACATTTAACTCGCAGGCCAGCCCCCGTTTGGTGGGGATATGTCGCGGCCAACCTAGCGTGGAACTAAGGTCTGCGCGCACTCGCTGGGAAGACTGGGTGACCATTGGCTCTAGATTATCCAGCCCATCGCCCAGTCCGGCAGTTGATTGTAGAACTCACAGGAAAAAAAAAAACAGAACAAAAAATTCTATCTAAAAAGAATAAAATGCCAGGACAAGAGATCCCAGCAATAAACAAAATCCTTACTTCTGCCTAGTGTCCTACTCCTGTAGGGGGCAGTATAACCCAATGGTTAAGAAGATCAAAAGCTGTGTCCGTCAATGAATAAAAGAGAACAGCGCTTTACTGGTTAATAAAAGATATTTCACTGGAAACAGTGATAGTTGGAAGAGCTTAGTTCTGAAAAACTCAAGCCTACATTAGAAAAGTGAAACCAGTTTAGAAGAAGTGAACAGAAGATGTATTTTCAGTCCAACAAAATTTTTTGCAGACAGTTAGACTTTATAAATGTTTAAAATAGCTGACAGGTTCACTTTAAGTTGCATAATGAACAGTGCAGTATAGACTTCATAATGATTGTATCAATAATTGGTATTATTACTAATAACAAAACCAGAACTTTTTCCTTGTGATGCAAATGTATATTTAAATACTGCAAGTTTGTTGTCATTGGCTTCACATTTCTAACTTGTAGTGCTCATCCCAGAAAGGACCGTGGAAAATATGCCCAGGTCTCCAACAGTAGTACATAGACTGCCATTCACAGTCTCACACAAACCGACAACAATGGCTCCCTCTAGTGGATGACCTTTTTAGAATTTAATGGTGAAAAATGTCTTAGTAGAAAATCCTTACAGAAGTAAGCATACACTACAGTTCCAGCAAAAGTCCATTAGTAATCTCCTCCAAGCCATCAGCCCAGCTCCAGCTGAGGCCCAGACTTCAATTGTTGTCTCAGTAGTACTCTCCCAGGGGAAGCATCCCCAGAAAAACTGTATTCCTCCCTTGAGAGGAAAAAACACTCTGGAAAGGCCTCCCAAACATTAATCACCTCCCCGGCCAATTTCTGGACTCCTCCTTCCAGGGATTGGCTGGAGTATGTTAAATAGTCATGCCGGCCAATTGACTCTCCCTGCCCTATTTTGTTGAAGCTTCTTCCAGAAGCAGGTGAGATAAATCAAACACCCCAGCTAAGGAACCATAAGCAGACAAAACCAATCAATTACTGCTCCACTTACTACAGTGAAGCCAAAATCTTAATTTAACCTAGTAGCCTAATTAAAGGAGGGCACAGCATACTGTGTCCCACTTATTTTACTTTTTCATCAAGTATTGCATATTGTGCTTTTTGAACTTGATATCGATGTTTGTTTTTTCTATAACTAAACTTAGAATATAACTACGTTCCCATTTGGTCAAGACAGCTGTGCTCATCTCATCTGATGATCATCTCATCTTCTGTGATCATCTCATCTTCTATGGATGCCCTATGGATGCTTCTCTGATTTTTTCCTAGAACACATAACAGATTTTTTTTTAAGAGCAGCCAAATGAATTGTGTTGTCCCCCATCACTTTTATGGGCAGCTCCACTGGCCTTACAGGAGTGGGAGGTGGAGCGCAAGCCAGCTTTCCATACAACCAAGTGTTGAAGTTTACAGGATGGAGTATCCTGATTTTTGGAGGTTCTGCTACTATCATATGAAGGTCTGAAAATACATGCAGGTATATCTAGGTGGCTATCTGATATGCATACATATGCTCATTTTCAATGTATTTTTTTAATGACATGCATACTTGAATCTCTAAATTGCCTTCAAAATGTCCAAATGAATTTTCCTGCAGCCATGTATAACTAGAACACTAATTGCTATTTTGAAAAATATATTTCAGTATCAGTTCCCTTTGTTTCATGTGTCTTTGTGTTCAACATATTGATTTCTTAAAGTGTTTGAAAAGGTAAAAGTTTTTTTTTTTTTTTTTTAATTTAATGTATTCTTTGCATTAGGGTAAAAAGCTTTCCAGCCCCCCCCCTAAATACTTACTTGAGCCCGATTTCGAACCAGCGCTGTCCTGCCTACAGCAGCTCTTGTCCTCTCTCTGTCACAGGTTTGGTTGAATGCTATATGAGCCATTGGCTCCTGCTGTTGCCAGTCAAAAACTGTGAGCAGAGAGCAGGGGGTGAGGCCAAGCCCCGTTGTGTGTCTGAATACATGCTCACAGCCCGGCTCAGCATCGAGCCTGCACGTGTGCCCCTAAATCAAGAATTTTAATACGGGAGCACTTGGAAGGGGGTTGAGGAGCCCTGAGCACTGGTGGGCAACCCCAGGAGAGAAGGTTTGGACCACTCTGTACAAAACCACTGCTCAGAGCAGGTAAGTATACACTGTTTGTTACTAAAAAAAATATTTACAATCACTTTAAATACATTGTATCTGCTCATTCTTTTCATGACAGAAGAGGACTGGTAATTTAACATACTATAGAAATAGTAAGTTAGATCTTTGGTTCCAGAAGTTTTCCTGAAAATCATTAGGATAACACTCAATTTTAACAGGATAAGGCAATTAATCACTTTAGATTTTGCTCCAGTGGAGTCTAAATTTAACGTAGATATAAAAACCGTAACTAGTTTTGCTGAACTGCTTTTTATCATAAACAATTCCCTCGACAAAGTTGTAATGATGAAACGCGTCGGTACGTGGCTCAAAATCAACCGGTAGTTAAGACACAGCAGCCGGGTGAGACACAGCTGACCAAACTTTTCTTTCACTGGGAGTCACATTTGATAGTAATGCAGGTGATTTAAAGCGTTTTATCTGTTATGACATGTGAGTTGAATGGGAAAGATTTTATGTTTTAATAAAGATTTTTTTTTTAAACTTACTACTACTTACTACTACTACTACTAGGAGCTGTCCTTTCTCTTCCCCTGTATTAGAACTCATCTTGAGTATAATTTATATAGTCTGGAGACTGCCGTGGATGGATTAATTAACCTCAAGGATGGTAATGCTTATTTGCCGAGCATGTGAGTGTGATCCATTTGGTGGGTGTACACCTGATGGGGAAGTGGTGGCACACTCTCATGTGGTGCGGGGTGAAGACTGCATGTTTAAATGGAAGAAGATTTTTATTAGAAGGGGGGAGATCAAGAGGAGATCATTATTTGAACTGTGATATGGACTTTTGTTTGAACTATTCACTTCACACTTAACACTGGGTGTTTATATGTTTATGCTCAATTTTAATTTATATTCTTTAATTTGTATTTTATTTTATTTTTGAATTTAGACACTTTTTTGGTGTTTTAATAGCACTCTGATTATCTGTTTTTGGAGATTATTTTCCCCTGATCTTTATGGTGAATTCAATGAGCAACTAGTACATATTGTAATTTAAATTAAATTTCTCTTGCAGCTGTGGGGCATAGGTAGGATTGGTGTTCACTTTGTTAAAAGTTACCTATCCTTTCAAGAGATATTATCATAATACTATATAATTCTTATCTTTGTATCCTTTGTTGCATCCGGAGACTGCTGATTTCTTGCAACATCTTTAAAGCCAGGGCTTCTTTTCAGCTGGAACTTGGTGGAACTCCGTTCTCACCACCTTTGGCTCAGGCCCTCTGTTCCTTGCTCACCACTATCACTTGTAAACACAGAAGTGAAAGCTTGTCTCTCAATGGCTCCCACAGATCTGATCTCCTGAGGGAGTGTCTCCCATTGAGTGCATGATGGGGACAAGGGAGATGTAGGTGCCCGGAGTGCAGTGCAGGTACCAAGAATTCCAGTGTATGATCTTCCAGCAAGTGAGCGAGGCAGAGCAAACTACAGTGTGCGGGGAAGTACTAGAGCCGACTGGGTGCTTCTGCTTAATACAGCAACAAAAGTAAGACATGGAAAATGGTGGAGCTTTGAAGGAGGTGGTGAGAAGATGGGGGCAGTGAAGGGGGGGGGGGGTGCATGCAGAGGTGAGAGCTTAAGAGGGGTGAAAGTGAGATGTGGATAAGGGATGCAGAGGATAAATGCAGCTGTGGAATAAGGCTGAACTCAGTACTATGTATGCAGCGCACCCTTGAACTCTGCACTATGTACATAACGCACCCCCAAATTCTGCCACTATTTTATGCAGTTTGGAGTGTGTGTGTGTAGGGAACTGGGGTTGAGTTCCTGTAACTGTTTTCTGAGTAAAAAAGCCCTGTTTAAAGCTATCTCCTGTCTGTTGGCTACCCATAATCTCTCTGCATCAGCTTCCTGATAGTAACGATTGCGAACCAAACTGCAAAGTGTTTGTCAGCACAGCTGTTTGTAGTCTCCACTGAGGATGTGACATATTGACAACAGAAAAGCATATTGGTTGTCATCCCATAAAAGAAAGTACCTGAACAAGGAACCTAATGGCAGAATGACCAGGTACTATTTTAGTGAAAGCAGACATTCTTCAAAGATTAAAAGCAACTTTTGAAATTATGTTAACATATTAAAGTTTCTACTAAAGTTTTATACAGTGTCTCCAATAGTTAAAGTGGAACTACACTTCATCTGAGCACTACAAACCAAAAATGTGATTTAATTCAAACCCATCCATCCATGTCCCCATGCTTTAGTTTGTTGAGAAATCACTTTGAAAAACACCCCCTAGCATTTCTGGCTGTGGCCATCTTGAGTAAGGGCAGATGATTCATGTAGCATTTACTTCCTGGAATCCATCTGCTATTTGCTCAAGAAGGAAAGGGTGTGCTTAGCTGAGAAAGCCCCTCCTCTCCTACTGGAGACTCCTGGGATGAAGGACATTATTTTTCTAGGCCTGGAAACCAGGAAGTAACTGAAGAAATGTTAAAAAAAAAAGTTTAAAACAAGCAAATATGATATACTTTTATATTCATTTACTAATGCTAGCAGCATAAGGATTAAAAATAATCAATGTTGTTTGAGAGAGTGAAGTTTCACTTTAAGTCTAAACCAAGCATCGTCTAGTTGTTTGTTTGTGCAACTGCATTCTATTTTCAAGGCCCCAATAAACAAAGTTTATTTCCCATGACGTTCCTTTGTGAAGGTTTAAGTTTCCATCTCCTTGTAAGAACCAGAGAATATCATAGGATTTGGGGGATTAAATTACACCACTGTCATCAGGCATGCTCTTTCTCTATGTGTAAACTACCTTTATAGTAAAATGTAAGATCTTCTTGGATAGCTCATTTTTCCATTGTCCTTTTCTTGCAAATATCCAGCTGCACATTTGTCACTATTTGGACACCATGACCTGTTTTAATATTTTGATTCCCTTACAGGCTTTGCATGTTCACTGGAGCATTGGGACTTTGATTATCTAGGGCAACAAGACACCTGATCTGTAATTTGATTAAATCTCATTTGCAGAAGGCTTTACGCATAGGAACAGATGCACATGAATTGGAGAACATTCTTATGAGGGTTCGTCACTACACACCCTAGCAATGATCTACTATAAACCATATGTCCTATAGCTGTCTCAAGTGTAAAGTTTGAGTACAATTTAGTGCAGCCAATTTTACCTTTTTATCATTGAGAAACTTGAAACAAAATTTCAGATATCAGGAATGTCCTTAAAATTAATAAATGAATACAGGTTCACAATTTACCTTTTTGTAAATCATACCCTAGACTACACATCTTTTCTGGTTATTTTAACCCACAGAGAGAATATTTTGCTATTTACCGAGAAATATTTACCAATATTTTGCTATTTAAACAAAAAAAAGTTATAGATATAGTGATGAAAGAATGTGGCGTACCTACAGTATAAAGGTCCAAGGTGCACACTGGGCTTAAAAAACGCCAGTTCTTTTGGCAGAAAAAAAAAGCTCATATAGAGCGTTTTTGTACAGGCATTTAGCATTTTTTTCTGCCAGAAAGTTTCATTCAAAAACACAAATCGGAAGGTTTTTTTTTTTTTTCTGCCTCTAAACGCTGAGCATAAAATATGCCTCTAAGGCTAGGTTTCCACTAGTGTGGCTACAAAGTCGTGCTACTTCTAGCACGACTTCGTAGCGAAAGTAAACTGCGGCTTCAGTGAGACTTGTCCCTCATATATAGAGGGAAGTCGGCTCAAAAGTAGTGCACAAACTACTTTTGAAGTCGCCGCAACTGAAGCCGCGGCAGTGGAAACGGGCCCCATTGAAAACAATGGCTTTTGACTTGCTGTGCGACTTGACATGTGTCAAGTCGCACCGCAAGTCGCACTAGTGGAAACCGAGCCTAAATGTCCTAATGCGCATGGATAACATTGAGCTGCTTCTACAGGCAAACACAAAACTCCTCTAGAAACAGTAGAAAAAAATTGTAAAGGTGTTCCTCAACTGTACCAATCCATAAGTTAGCCCCTCAAGGGGAGGTATACAGTGATAGAACCACCAAACATGGGACTTTGAAGGCAGTGATATTTAGTGATGTCGCGAACATAAAATTCGCTGTTCGCGAACGGCGAACGTGAACATCGGCGAATGTTCGCGAACCGGCGAACATTGCGAACCGCCATAGACTTTAATAGGCAGGCGAATTTTAAAACCCACAGGGACTCTTTCTGGCCACAATAGTAATGGAAAAGTTGTTTCAAGGGGACAAACACCTGGACTGTGGCATGCCGGAGAGGGATCACACAAAAAAAAGTTCTTAAGAATTGTAATTTTTTGATAGAGAGCCAATTATTGGAAAAATTTAAAAAAAAAATAAAAATAAAAAATTTCTTTGGATTTAGCATCTGGGGGGTCTAAAAAGTGTACCTGTGAAGTTTCAGCTCTGTAGCATGTCCGGAACCAGAAAAAAATACGAATTAGGGTTAGGGCTAGGGTTAGGTTTAGGGTTAGGGTTATTTTTATGGCTAGGCTTAGAGGGTTAGGTTTAAGGTTAGAGGGTTAGGGTTATGGTTAGAGGGTTAGGGTTAGGTTTAGTGTTAGGGGCTAGGGTTAGGGTTACAGTGAGATACTTAGGGTTAGAGTTAGTAGCCCTACCCCTACCCCTCTAACTCTAACCCTAAGCACTAAAAATAGCCCTAACCTTAGCCCTGACCCTAACCCTAGCCCTAACCCTAACCCTAGCCCTAACCCTGATTCTATTTTTTTTCTGGTTCTGGACATGCTACAGAGCTGAAACTTCACAGGTACACTTTTTAGACCCCCCAGACAATAAATCCAAACAATTTTTTTTTTTTTTAAGTTTTTTTTTTTTTTTTTTAAGTTTTCCAATAATTGGCTCTCTATCAAAAATGACAATTTTTAAGAACTTTTTTGTGTGATTTAGTGTCTAGGGGGTCTAAAAAGTGTACTTGTGAAGTTTCAGCTCTGTAGCATGTCCAGAACCAGAAAAAAAGATAATTTTTCAGTAGAGCAGGGATGGTGGGAACCCCTTTTACACCTATATGATCTTTTTTTTCTGGTTCTGGACATGCTACATATATATATATTAAAAAAATACTCAAATACCAGCCCTCAAAGGGGCTTTTGGGGACAATATATATATATATATATACATATATCACAGAACAAAAAAAATTACACAAATACCAGCCCTCAAAAGGGCTTTTGGGGACAATAGATATATATATATATATATATATATATATCCAAAAAAAACCTCAAATACCAGCCCTAGGAAGGGCTTTTTGGGGGGCTGTCCTTACAGCAGGAGTGTACCAAGAACACTGGCTAACAAGACCGGGAACTGCCCCCAGCTATAACAGCAGCAGCAGCACCAGCACTTTCCCTGCTCTCAGTAACACAGAAATGATCCAAGATGGATGCTGCCCTTGCTTATTTATAGGAGGTGGGAGGGTGTGGGAGGGAGGTATGCTGATTGGCCTGGAATGTGTCTGCTGACTGTGATGTTCAGGGTCAAAGTTTGCCTCAATGATGATGTATAGGAGGCGGATCGAACATCGCATATGTTCGCCCCCAGCGGCGAACGCGAACGTTCGAAGTTCGCCGGGAACCGTTCGCCGGCGAACCGTTCGGTACATCTCTAGTGATATTTATGGCAAAAAAATAGATAAATATAAACACAGCAGTTAAAAAGGTATAGTTTTATTATCAAAATGATCAGTCATTTAAAAACATGGATGCAAACTATCATCAAAAACACAAACAATATACAAAATAAATACATGGAAATCTGAACCTTTTGGTCGGCTTGGCGATTGCTTCTATGGAGGGGATCTGTACTTTTCTGTTGGCACCCTTACCTGACTTCTTTCCTCTGGGATTAAACCGGCTTGAATATTCACTGACCTCTAAGGGGCTTTAGGTTCTATTAGTACTCAATCCGTTCATTTCAACACTCTTTTGCCTTACTAGGTTCATAGTTTCTTTGCACTCTGGATTAAGCGCGGCATCCCTTATCTGTCAAGCACCATATAGTGTCCACAGAATTTTGCACAGTCCTAGTACTCACTATTCTCTTTGGCCCGTCTGCCCACAAACTGGACTCCTGCCAATTTTGGCCACTATCTAGTCCGCACAGCTTTTTTACTCACTTGGAATTTACCTGTTTCCAACACTTTTTGTTCTCTTTCACATATCGCCATATAGCCAAGACTACATTTAAATATTTATACCTAGCTATTGATATTTTTCCTTATTGTTCTTTTTCTTTTTTTCTCTTTTATTCAGAGGTGATAAGCATTTACATTTGCTCCCCTCTGGTATATGTTACCCGTTGTCGATCCAAATCCGGTCCGGTATCTGCTATCCCCTGAGGACACTATTTCCCCGGTCCCCTGGGACCTGGGTCATCTCCTGGCTGTATATGCACACTATGATCCCTGTCGTTGTCAATGGTTTTATGCCCCAAATTATGAACTATTGGTGAGTGTATAATGTTATACTCCAACTGATATTTAAAACATTGCACTGCTGCACTTTTTTGCAGATCTGTGACATTGCACTATAACATTGTATATTATATATTAATGCTTTGTTATTTATGTTTAGAACCATTAAAAAGGTCACCCTCATCACTGGTCCCCGAAGAAGCCCATCATGTCAGCGAAACATATCGGACCTTGGTGACCCCATGATTATATCTTTTGGTTCAGATTTCCATGTATTTATTTTGTATATTGTTTGTGTTTTTGATGCTAGTTTGCATCCATGTTTTTAAATGACTGATCATTTTGATAATAAAACTATACCTTTTTAACTGCTGTGTTTATATTTATCTATTTTTTTGCCATAAAGATCACTGCCTTCAAAGTCCCATGTTTGGTGGTTCTATCACTGTATACCTCCACCTGAGGGGCTAACTTATGGATTGGTAGAGTTGAGGAGCACCTTTACAATTTTCTTCTACATTTCAATAGGGATGTGGCAGTGATCACTGGCTGAAGGTGGTCCAGTGTCGGCATTTTACAACTTTACAACTCCTCTAGAAACAGTGTTGTGCATGGACCCAAAGATTAATCACCTCCACCTCTACACAACACAATTCTTAAAAAAAATAAAATAAATGTAAATGAAAAAAACAACAACACACATATGTATATATATATATATATATATATATATATATATATATATATATATATATATATAGAGAGAGACCAGAAAAGAAATGCAGGAAGGCCCCATGCTGTACATTAAATGTTAGTGACGAGGAGCCCCCCGACCTTATATTTTTTACATTTATGGTCAGTGGGAGAAACACGTCTTTATATCTATGGTCAGTAGGAGGAAAAATACCACTTACACTAGGGTGCAGTAAAAATATTACTGTGTTACATTGTTGTTCGATAGAGAGAGTGCTCCTTATACTGGTGATTAGTGGGAAGAATGGGACACAAAACCCAGCACAAGTTATTCTACTAGGTCCTACACTATTAGTAAATGCTCTTACTCATGAGGGAAACCCTCCATAAAATATCAAATACTAGAAACACAGAGAAATAGTGATACCGGCTCATCCTCTCACTCTTCATATATTAGCAATCATCTCTTAATACTATTGTCTACTATGGGCTAGGTGCTTTATAGATCTTAGAGAAGTCCTTAGAAAACTGCCTATACATACTGTGTGGTCTAGAGGAGGTGACCTGGGGGAAGAGAGATGAATCACTCCCAGAGTTCACAGTAGATGCTATTGGAATTAAACGTATGCTCCAGTTGCCTCCCTCACTCAGATATATACAATAGTGTAGACCCAAGATGTGCAGATATATAAATATTGCTGGTCCAAAGGAGATCAATAAAGCAAGGATTGTGTACAAATTGTGTACAAATGTCCTCTCATAATTGTACAAACTCTCCCTCACAGGATATCTGCATCACTCCTGTACACTGTTCCAAGAATGTAAACATAAGCTGGTTTCAGTATCAAGTTGTATGTATTAAGTAGTCATCAACAAAGAGAGTCACCAGGTAGCGTCTATTTATAATTCAATGGAAAATGTCCAGAACAAGCTTTGCTTAGCATTTTAAAAGAGCCTCATGCATCCCACCATGAATCATAGCAAGGCATCCAAAGATATGATGGCTCACAAGTTGTATTCATAATGCAGATAAATGTTCAAAGTAAGGCAATGATATGTATCATGTGTTTCACTGGTAAACTGGCTGCTTCAGAAGCTGAAGGACTCCAGGACTTATATGCCTAGGGGATGCTATGGCTTGTGGATGTACCATAAATACACAGTTCAGGATATGTGAATACAAAGGAGTTGATTTACTAAAGGCAAATCCACGGTGTGCTGCCAAGTAGATCTGAAATGACGGGATGTTCTGCTGATTTCTATCATCCAATCATGTGCAATCAAAAATGCTGTTTTTTTTTTGCTTGCATGTCCGCCTCAGATCTACAGTGACTGCACTTCCAAGTGCACTTGCAGTGCACAGTGGATTTGCCTTTAGTAAATAAACCCCAAAGTATCAGGCCTAGCTGCCAACAAAGCCAATTGAAGGTATTTCCATGCTGGAAGCTGACAATGTACATGCATATGTAGCACCCTCCTAGGTAGGTGCTAGGGAAAAGCATATATGTAGCCCTGTCTGCTTATCAGGGGGGCCTGATGGTTTAGTTAGGCTGTCACATGTTTCCAGGTGTGATCTGTTGAGTCTGGGGAGTCTCCCCACTGTATCCAATGAGGGCTCTTGATAGGCAGTGGAGTAAACCTGGCCAATAGCACACCAGGGCTTATAGCTGTCTCAGTGGGCAGAGTTTGCCGCAATGCACCCTGGGATGAGATATAAGTCTGAGGGGAGCATGTGACAGGGGGTCTTTGGCGGGAAGCAGAGTCCCAGGAGGAGGGTGACGGCTGTCTCTCCTCCTGTCAGAGCAAGTGAGGGTGTCATGGGCGGTCGGCCTAGAGCAGTGGTCCTCAACTGCGGTCCTCGGGCCCACTAGCAGGCCAGATTTTAAGTATTACCTTGGGGAGATGCAGATTAGAATACTGCAATCACTGAGCAGCAAATGAGATCACCTGTGATGTAATTTAGTTATCTTGCAAACCTGGCCTGTTAGTGGGCCCCAAGGACCGGAGTTGAGGACCACTGGCCTAGAGGACCGGAGGTTGAGCTGGGCTGTAGGAAGGATCCAGAGTGCTGTGGATCAAGTGAAGCTGCTGAGCCAAAGTTTCCAGGAAAAACAGTGTTGTGAGTACTCAAAACTGCCCAGGGGTCTGCCTGAGAGAGGGGGCCACTCCAGAAGGTCAAAGGGATTCAGGAGCCAGCTAACCAGTAGTTGTGATTGAGAAAGTGGGTGCCAGTGTCTAAGCCCTGAAGATTAGTGAGAGAAAGAGGGTGCCGGTGCGGGCCCTGAAGTGTTCAGCAGTGCAGCAGCGTATACAAGTAGCTACCTCAGCAAGGAGTGCTTAGGGGAGCTTGAAGAGGACTCTTTTAGTCAGGAAAGCAGTCTTAAGTCAATTCAGCATCAAGTCAGCGTTGATAGGCATTCAGCCAGCGTCAAGTCAGCGCTAAAAAGCAGTATTCAAGTGTCTCCGCCAAACGAGCCTAGTTTAGTTTTATGGAGTATCCCACTCATCCCTTCTCCTATCCAAGTTATTAAATAAATACAAAACCCAAAGATAATGTACTGGTTATTGCATCAGTGCTCACACTTGGAGAAACATGCTGAAATGTGCTGTTGTTGTTAGTGGTAACCCAAGGGGACCCATTTCCAGCAAAACGGCTGGGAATTGTGCTACACGTACATACCAAGGGAAAAGGACAACAGGACAACCTGGAGCTGATGTCTATGTTCCATGTTGCCCCATAGGGAGCAGATATACAATTACAATTCAAACGCTCATTTAATGCATGAAGAACATTAGGACATTTATTCGGGTGGCCATCTGTAGTATAATAATACATTGTTGATATATTTTTCATATATTTTTGGTATATACTATATCTAGATTATGCTTACCCGGTTGGGTGGAACAAAGGCAGCTGGCTGTTTTTAACTTGTGCTATATTTACTGATTGTTTGTAGAATATATGTGAAATCATTTTTCAGACACATTCTACAAAGTAAAGTCGGTTACACAACTTTAAAGGCACTATCAGGTGCAACTTAGAAATTAAAAGACTTAAAGCGAACCTTGAGTCATTTTTTTTTTTTTTATCTCTCATGCTATTAAATCTACTGCCCTGTTTGTTAGCTTTTGAAATTAAAACATTAATTTGGTGGCAGTTAATACCTTGTATTTGTTACTTCCGCTATTTGTTAGATGAGTGACGTGTTATACAGCACTGGCGCTGAATCCCAGGATAGAATCTCCAGGTAACATTTTTTTTTCTTCTCTCCTGAGAGTTTTCTAGCAAAGAGAGGGGGCGGGGAGAGTGGAGGAGGGCTAAGGGAAGTCACAGGAAAGCAGGTAGGCTGCAGTGCTGGTGGGGGCTGGATGAGGGCGGAGTAAAATGCCTGCCGGTTGCGCATGGGACAATAGATATATATATATATATATATATATATATATATATATATATATATATCCAAAAAAAACCTCAAATACCAGCCCTAGGAAGGGCTTTTTGGGGGGCTGTCCTTACAGCAGGAGTGTACCAAGAACACTGGCTAACAAGACCGGGAACTGTCCCCAGCTATAACAGCAGCAGCAGCACCAGCACTTTCCCTGCTCTCAGTAACACAGAAATGATCCAAGATGGATGCTGCCCTTGCTTATTTATAGGAGGTGGGAGGGTGTGGGAGGGAGGTATGCTGATTGGCCTGGAATGTGTCTGCTGACTGTGATGTTCAGGGTCAAAGTTTGCCTCAATGATGATGTATAGGAGGCGGATCGAACATCGCATATGTTCGCCCCCAGCGGCGAACGCGAACGTTCGAAGTTCGCCGGGAACCGTTCGCCGGCGAACCGTTCGGTACATCTCTAGTGATATTTATGGCAAAAAAATAGATAAATATAAACACAGCAGTTAAAAAGGTATAGTTTTATTATCAAAATGATCAGTCATTTAAAAACATGGATGCAAACTATCATCAAAAACACAAACAATATACAAAATAAATACATGGAAATCTGAACCTTTTGGTCGGCTTGGCGATTGCTTCTATGGAGGGGATCTGTACTTTTCTGTTGGCACCCTTACCTGACTTCTTTCCTCTGGGATTAAACCGGCTTGAATATTCACTGACCTCTAAGGGGCTTTAGGTTCTATTAGTACTCAATCCGTTCATTTCAACACTCTTTTGCCTTACTAGGTTCATAGTTTCTTTGCACTCTGGATTAAGCGCGGCATCCCTTATCTGTCAAGCACCATATAGTGTCCACAGAATTTTGCACAGTCCTAGTACTCACTATTCTCTTTGGCCCGTCTGCCCACAAACTGGACTCCTGCCAATTTTGGCCACTATCTAGTCCGCACAGCTTTTTTACTCACTTGGAATTTACCTGTTTCCAACACTTTTTGTTCTCTTTCACATATCGCCATATAGCCAAGACTACATTTAAATATTTATACCTAGCTATTGATATTTTTCCTTATTGTTCTTTTTCTTTTTTTCTCTTTTATTCAGAGGTGATAAGCATTTACATTTGCTCCCCTCTGGTATATGTTACCCGTTGTCGATCCAAATCCGGTCCGGTATCTGCTATCCCCTGAGGACACTATTTCCCCGGTCCCCTGGGACCTGGGTCATCTCCTGGCTGTATATGCACACTATGATCCCTGTCGTTGTCAATGGTTTTATGCCCCAAATTATGAACTATTGGTGAGTGTATAATGTTATACTCTAACTGATATTTAAAACATTGCACTGCTGCACTTTTTTGCAGATCTGTGACATTGCACTATAACATTGTATATTATATATTAATGCTTTGTTATTTATGTTTAGAACCATTAAAAAGGTCACCCTCATCACTGGTCCCCGAAGAAGCCCATCATGTCAGCGAAACATATCGGACCTTGGTGACCCCATGATTATATCTTTTGGTTCAGATTTCCATGTATTTATTTTGTATATTGTTTGTGTTTTTGATGCTAGTTTGCATCCATGTTTTTAAATGACTGATCATTTTGATAATAAAACTATACCTTTTTAACTGCTGTGTTTATATTTATCTATTTTTTTGCCATAAAGATCACTGCCTTCAAAGTCCCATGTTTGGTGGTTCTATCACTGTATACCTCCCCTTGAGGGGCTAACTTATGGATTGGTAGAGTTGAGGAGCACCTTTACAATTTTCTTCTACATTTCAATAGGGATGTGGCAGTGATCACTGGCTGAAGGTGGTCCAGTGTCGGCATTTTACAACTTTACAACTCCTCTAGAAACAGTGTTGTGCATGGACCCAAAGATTAATCACCTCCACCTCTACACAACACAATTCTTAAAAAAAATAAAATAAATGCAAATGAAAAAAACAACAACACACATATGTATATATATATATATATATATATATATATATATATATATATATATATATATATATATATATATATATATATATAGAGAGAGACCAGAAAAGAAATGCAGGAAGGCCCCATGCTGTACATTAAATGTTAGTGACGAGGAGCCCCCCGACCTTATATTTTTTACATTTATGGTCAGTGGGAGAAACACGTCTTTATATCTATGGTCAGTAGGAGGAAAAATACCACTTACACTGGGGTGCAGTAAAAATATTACTGTGTTACATTGTTGTTCGATAGAGAGAGTGCTCCTTATACTGGTGATTAGTGGGAAGAATGGGACACAAAACCCAGCACAAGTTATTCTACTAGGTCCTACACTATTAGTAAATGCTCTTACTCATGAGGGAAACCCTCCATAAAATATCAAATACTAGAAACACAGAGAAATAGTGATACCGGCTCATCCTCTCACTCTTCATATATTAGCAATCATCTCTTAATACTATTGTCTACTATGGGCTAGGTGCTTTATAGATCTTAGAGAAGTCCTTAGAAAACTGCCTATACATACTGTGTGGTCTAGAGGAGGTGACCTGGGGGAAGAGAGATGAATCACTCCCAGAGTTCACAGTAGATGCTATTGGAATTAAACGTATGCTCCAGTTGCCTCCCTCACTCAGATATATACAATAGTGTAGACCCAAGATGTGCAGATATATAAATATTGCTGGTCCAAAGGAGATCAATAAAGCAAGGATTGTGTACAAATTGTGTACAAATGTCCTCTCATAATTGTACAAACTCTCCCTCACAGGATATCTGCATCACTCCTGTACACTGTTCCAAGAATGTAAACATAAGCTGGTTTCAGTATCAAGTTGTATGTATTAAGTAGTCATCAACAAAGAGAGTCACCAGGTAGCGTCTATTTATAATTCAATGGAAAATGTCCAGAACAAGCTTTGCTTAGCATTTTAAAAGAGCCTCATGCATCCCACCATGAATCATAGCAAGGCATCCAAAGATATGATGGCTCACAAGTTGTATTCATAATGCAGATAAATGTTCAAAGTAAGGCAATGATATGTATCATGTGTTTCGCTGGTAAACTGGCTGCTTCAGAAGCTGAAGGACTCCAGGACTTATATGCCTAGGGGATGCTATGGCTTGTGGATGTACCATAAATACACAGTTCAGGATATGTGAATACAAAGGAGTTGATTTACTAAAGGCAAATCCACGGTGTGCTGCCAAGTAGATCTGAAATGACGGGATGTTCTGCTGATTTCTATCATCCAATCATGTGCAATCAAAAATGCTGTTTTTTTTTTGCTTGCATGTCCGCCTCAGATCTACAGTGACTGCACTTCCAAGTGCACTTGCAGTGCACAGTGGATTTGCCTTTAGTAAATAAACCCCAAAGTATCAGGCCTAGCTGCCAACAAAGCCAATTGAAGGTATTTCCATGCTGGAAGCTGACAATGTACATGCATATGTAGCACCCTCCTAGGTAGGTGCTAGGGAAAAGCATATATGTAGCCCTGTCTGCTTATCAGGGGGGCCTGATGGTTTAGTTAGGCTGTCACATGTTTCCAGGTGTGATCTGTTGAGTCTGGGGAGTCTCCCCACTGTATCCAATGAGGGCTCTTGATAGGCAGTGGAGTAAACCTGGCCAATAGCACACCAGGGCTTATAGCTGTCTCAGTGGGCAGAGTTTGCCGCAATGCACCCTGGGATGAGATATAAGTCTGAGGGGAGCATGTGACAGGGGGTCTTTGGCGGGAAGCAGAGTCCCAGGAGGAGGGTGACGGCTGTCTCTCCTCCTGTCAGAGCAAGTTAGGGTGTCATGGGCGGTCGGCCTAGAGCAGTGGTCCTCAACTGCGGTCCTCGGGCCCACTAGCAGGCCAGATTTTAAGTATTACCTTGGGGAGATGCAGATTAGAATACTGCAATCACTGAGCAGCAAATGAGATCACCTGTGATGTAATTTAGTTATCTTGCAAATCTGGCCTGTTAGTGGGCCCCAAGGACCGGAGTTGAGGACCACTGGCCTAGAGGACCGGAGGTTGAGCTGGGCTGTAGGAAGGATCCAGAGTGCTGTGGATCAAGTGAAGCTGCTGAGCCAAAGTTTCCAGGAAAAACAGTGTTGTGAGTACTCAAAACTGCCCAGGGGTCTGCCTGAGAGAGGGGGCCACTCCAGAAGGTCAAAGGGATTCAGGAGCCAGCTAACCAGTAGTTGTGATTGAGAAAGTGGGTGCCAGTGTCTAAGCCCTGAAGATTAGTGAGAGAAAGAGGGTGCCGGTGCGGGCCCTGAAGTGTTCAGCAGTGCAGCAGCGTATACAAGTAGCTACCTCAGCAAGGAGTGCTTAGGGGAGCTTGAAGAGGACTCTTTTAGTCAGGAAAGCAGTCTTAAGTCAATTCAGCATCAAGTCAGCGTTGATAGGCATTCAGCCAGCGTCAAGTCAGCGCTAAAAAGCAGTATTCAAGTGTCTCCGCCAAACGAGCCTAGTTTAGTTTTATGGAGTATCCCACTCATCCCTTCTCCTATCCAAGTTATTAAATAAATACAAAACCCAAAGATAATGTACTGGTTATTGCATCAGTGCTCACACTTGGAGAAACATGCTGAAATGTGCTGTTGTTGTTAGTGGTAACCCAAGGGGACCCATTTCCAGCAAAACGGCTGGGAATTGTGCTACACGTACATACCAAGGGAAAAGGACAACAGGACAACCTGGAGCTGATGTCTATGTTCCATGTTGCCCCATAGGGAGCAGATATACAATTACAATTCAAACGCTCATTTAATGCATGAAGAACATTAGGACATTTATTCGGGTGGCCATCTGTAGTATAATAATACATTGTTGATATATTTTTCATATATTTTTGGTATATACTATATCTAGATTATGCTTACCCGGTTGGGTGGAACAAAGGCAGCTGGCTGTTTTTAACTTGTGCTATATTTACTGATTGTTTGTAGAATATATGTGAAATCATTTTTCAGACACATTCTACAAAGTAAAGTCGGTTACACAACTTTAAAGGCACTATCAGGTGCAACTTAGAAATTAAAAGACTTAAAGCGAACCTTGAGTCATTTTTTTTTTTTTTTATCTCTCATGCTATTAAATCTACTGCCCTGTTTGTTAGCTTTTGAAATTAAAACATTAATTTGGTGGCAGTTAATACCTTGTATTTGTTACTTCCGCTATTTGTTAGATGAATGACGTGTTATACAGCACTGGCGCTGAATCCCAGGATAGAATCTCCAGGTAACATTTTTTTTTCTTCTCTCCTGAGAGTTTTCTAGCAAAGAGAGGGGGCGGGGAGAGTGGAGGAGGGCTGAGGGAAGTCACAGGAAAACAGGTAGGCTGCAGTGCTGGTGGGGGCTGGATGAGGGCGGAGTAAAATGCCTGCCGGTTGCGCATGCGCAGTAAGCAAAGCACTTCCCATCCGAAGTGTACTGGTTACTATAGCAGTGGCAGGGAACTGGCCCTGCTATATCAGCATGTAAACAAAGGGCTGCGCTGCTAAAGTAACCTGAACACATCGGATCGGAAGTGCTCTGCTTACTGCGCATGCGTGACCGGGAGGCATTTTACTGTGCATGCCTGAGATTTCATGGGCCAGAGAGGCTGAGCAACACAGGCTGTTGCAGGAAAACTGCAGCCAGGGCTTCAGATGCCCTCAGTAAACATGATGTACAAGAAGTGCGGGGTATGAGAGACGAGCAGTTTTACAGGAAAAAAGTTAGGTTAAAAACAATACGACATCCTAATAACCCTTTAAAATGTTAGAACTACATACTGTTGTATTTTTTTGGGATTATGTGTGTTTGACTCTATAAAGTAATATTAAAGTCTATTAAAATTCAAAAAAAAAATTTTATAAAGTACTTACCTGCTCTGTGCAATGATATTGCACAGAGTGGTCCCTCCCTTAACTACACTTTGGTGGTCCCCTTCCAGCACTCCCCAAAGGCTGCCGCTGCTCTCAGTTAAGCCTGTGAATCTAGGAAGAGAGGAGAGTGGAGCTGCCAGCGGCGACTGCGCTAGATTGTGAGAGTTGTCAGGTAAGTGTTTAGGGAGAAAAAGAGGGAACAAGCAATGGGATGGGTTTTTTTACTGTAATGCAGGGAATGAATTAAAGTGTCGCTAAACCCACATCATAAAAAAACATCAATTAATACTGTATTACATGCCGTTCATACTCAGTAACTATGAGATTAGTTTTCTGTATTCTGCAAAAAACCTGGTTGATCCTGCTGCTCTCTATCTCCACCTTCTGTTAATGTCCTCATTTAAGCTAAGGATTTTGTAGCTGTGGTGGCAACTCTGCACATGCTCAATTTTCAGTGAGTTTCTATGCTAAGCCCTTCCTATCCTCCCTATGACATCTGAGCAGCCCAAGCGACTATAGAGTCACATATGTGGGCATATACACAGTAGTAAATGACAGCCCACTCCCTCCCTCCTCTTCCATGCCCATTAACCAGCTAAACACAATGGGGACAGGATATTACATGTAGATTAATGGAGGAATCACCTCCCTCTTATTCTAAAACACAAGCTGGAGGGGCGTGACACAGCCTGTGACTGGCAGAAATCCACCCACACCATGTTATTTCCACAAAATAATAAATATTTTATTTCAAATATATATTTTTGTATGCCAATTTAAAACAGTTTAATATTAAATATTTATTTTTACTCTGTAGTATTCCAAAGGCTGTTTTTTATTTTGAACATAAGGAAAAAGGTACTTTGATTTTTTTAATTAAAATAATTAAAGTGACATCATCCACATACAGAAATAGAAGGGACAATGCAAATTAAACAGTGTGTGTTTAAGTAAAAACACCTAGACCTTAGAACTAGTCTAAGAGCCGGTTCACACTACTCCGACTTGGGATGCGACTTGTGTGCCCTCAAGTCGCCCCAAGTTTCTTGTCATTACAAATTCAATGTAAATAAATGAGAGCCGTCTTAATATGCACTACTGAAGGCGCTCTGACTTCAGAAAAGGTTCCTGTACTACTTCAAGGCGACCTCTATCTGACTTGTGCACATAGACTTCAATGGGAGTCGCCTCTAAGTCGGATCCTTATTTATTTTCAAGCGACTGTGATCAGACTTTCCAGGAAGAAGAAAAAGATTACCCAGGCATTCCCCACAGACGAAGTCGCCTATCTTACAAGTCTCTTACAAGTCTCTGCTAAAAAGTCGCTCCTTCATGGGGCGACTTTCTGATCGCGGTAGTGTGTGTCTACACACGTAGCAATTGTCGGCCGTAAATATTCGGCCAACGTCCGATCGGCCGGTTGTCGGCTTGTTAGTATGATGCTTCCTACAACCGACTGCGACTTTTCGGCTGAACAGAATCTGGTGTGCAGGCTTTAAAATTTTTGTTGGCCAACACCAGAATGGCCGATTGTTCCTCAGTCCGTACAGAATTCGGCCGACAAACAGCAGATGAGCAAGACTGGGCATGCTCAGAGAAGAAAAAACACACGGAAAGTTAACCATCACATGACATCACTTCTGCAGTCGGCTGTTGTTGGCCGACAAAATTTGTGTGCAGTCTTTAGCACTTTTCAACCGACAGGACAGCACCGGACAAAAGACGGCCGATCGTTCGGCCGACAATCGGTGCGTGTGTACGGGGCTTAAGGCTTCATGTACACATAGCCTAATTTGACCGCCAGCTGCGGTAAAATGCAAAATGCGGCAAAATCGGGTGGTTGGCAAAACTTTCCTAGAGGGAGGTTGAGGAAAGTTGAAGCTCCCCTAACCACAGCAGCGCCTAAACTCTGCTAAAAGCCTATGTGTACATGCTTTTATGGAGTTGAGTTTAGGAGTTTTGGCAAAAAAATGCCAAAAGCTCCTAAACTTAAGTTTTTGAGCTGTAATGTACATGAAGCCTAAGGTTGAACTCCAGCCGTATCTCCAGTCTTGTAGGGCTGTTCAGGCTCCTATTGGAATTGCTTACTTCTATTTCACTGCACGCTCTGAACTTCCAACGGTGTGCACTTGAAACTGCAGAAAGTCAGGTAGAGTCCAACTCATTTCCTGGCTGAAAAACATTCACATGTGAGTGCTGCATGCAAATGCAGCCTGCCTAGGAATGCCCACTCTTCCAGATTGGCATCCACCTATCAAGGCATTCTGATATTTGCAAATAACACTTCCCTAGAGCCAAGCCTCTGTTTCTATCAGGGCTGAGGATTCTTAAAAGGAGTACTGGGGTAGAGCGCTGTGATGTTTACAAGAAGCTATGTACAGCACCCTGCCAACCCCTTCCACAGCCTTGATTTTGCCTGCATTGCATAAAGAAGTGCAAAGACCTAGTGATGAAACTGCATCTAAAATAATGGGAAATTGAAAAAGGAACCTGGGAAACCAAAATGTAAGGAGATTAAACTTCAGCTTAGGTGACTGGATGTCAGCTCATACACAGCAGTCAAAAATAAAAAGAGGAAATTAAAATAAATGAAAATGAACATCAGAAATGTCACACAGTGGTCACCAAGTCTGCACGCCTTTAACTCAACAGTTTTTATGTGTGAGGCTCATTTGGTTTTACTTCAAGTCAGCAATGCACAAAGCTACAAGCAATCTTTCTACAGTTTGTGGTTGTGATGTTCTATTTCACTAGCTACTGTACAGCCACAAAAGCATTTGTTTTGCAAAAAAGTCTGGGCGCTGTAATACTGTTACAGTAAGCTTTAATTTTCTGAGTTTTGAAAGTTAAAGCGGAGTTTCACCCTGGATTTCTTTTTTTTTTTTTTAATACCCCCGGGACAGTCAGGGCTAGTGCATTCCACAATGGCTAGCCTCTGATCTGTCCCGGGTTGCACTTACCTGTTAGGACAAATACTTACCTTGCAAACGTCTTGTCCAGCGCTGCCATCTCAGATGTGGGCAGCTTGAAGCCAGCGAGATCCTCTTCGGCGTCTTCTTCCGCCTTCTTTGGTCCCACGATGCTCTGCGCCGGCCCCGACGTCACTTCCGGGTCGCGCGCGTCATCCCTCTACAGCTTCTGGGCATGCCCAGAAGCTGTTTAGAAGGGGATGACGCGCGCGACCCGGAACTGACGTCGGGGCCGGTGCAGGCGCAATGATTCCTGGGAGCTATGACGTCCAGCTCCCAGGAATCATTGCAGAGCCAGGAAGTGACGACGGGCCGCGGCCGAGGAAGGAGAAGAAGGAAGTAAGGTAAGTATTTTTTCTTCGCTACCAGGTAAGTAAAAAAAAAAAAAAAATATGCGATTATCCATTTCTTTTTCAGGTGACCCGGAGCGAGAAGATGGAGGTAAGTATAAAAATAGGGTGGAACTCCACTTTAATTTATTTAAAGTGTTTTATAGTGAAGATTAATATAAGTTAGGTGGCTACTCTGGGCATTTCACATCTGTATTTGAAACAAGAAATTGGTTTTATTGGATCGCTATATTAAATTACAATTGCAGCGACATTTAAAGTGGTTATAAAGGCACAATGTTTTTTTACCTTCATATTTTAAATAATAGCGATTGAATCACCTGCAGTATATGTTTAGTAAATGTCACTTTGGCTGCTTTAAAAAAATGCCCACATTAAAAAAAAGGCAAACAAAATTCTTCCCCCTGCAAGTTGAGAGCATAATGTGCTAGTATGCAGGGCATACAAGCAAATTATGAAAGACTTACCTGTAAAACGAAGCCCTCCAGCGGCATGCTATCACCACTGACAGGGCTTCCATCTTCACCCGGTCTTCCTTCCAGGTCTGCAGACGCTGGCTGTTTGAATGGCCAAGCCGTGATGATGTCAAGACACAGCTCTCTCAATAAACAGCATGCCATCCATTGGGAGCCCAGTGCACATGCACCAGTGACATCATCGGGTGTTACTAAAGTAATTATCTTCTAAACAGTGCACTATTGGAAGGTATTTACAGGCTTACCTGTAGTTATAAATAAACAAGCAGACTTTACACTCTAGACAAATCTAACAAGTGCTGGGATAATGCAACTCCATTTGTCGCAACTGCATCATCACTGCCCTATGGATACTGGCAGCGAAAGAAGCATTTTTGGAGATGGCACTTACAGCTGTGAAGAAGTGAGGGAGATTGTGGAGCTGTCATTGTTGAATTAAAGCAAACTCAGAGAAACATTTGCCAAAATGTGCAGGTATGCTGTGCAGACCTCCAGCCCTCAGTGCAACTGTCTCCTTTGGGAGGAGGTAAATTGCTCCTCTCCCCTACCCCTCTTTCCACTGAGATATCAGCTAATATGCCTTGGCAATATATGAATATACGAATATGGCAGCTGTTATTGCTAATCTAATTTTGAAAAAGTTTGTTTCCTGGCTGCGTGTATAAAAAAAATAAATAATAAAAAAGGCCCCTAAAAGATCCAAGGCACCAATTAGACCCTATCGTCAATATTACCCCAGCTAGCATACTTTTCCAGAGCCCTGAAGGTGGGGGTGTCCTAAAAACCTGTGAAACATATTGGGTGTACTTAGTTTTACTTACTAATAACACAGTGGAATCATTCTTCACATTTGAAAGCCTACTAACCTCTATTTTGTGGGGCCCTTTGCTCAGCAAATACCTAGGTTGCACCTCCTGTGTGCGTCCCCTAGCATCCACTGACCCAAAGGAGCCTCCGGCATTGCAGCGTTCTCTATTCACTTCAGAACCACAAAAAAGACTAATTAACCAAAAGTCCGGGACAACCTCATACTTCAACTATAGTCTGCAATGTTTTGCTAATCTTAAGGCACTTACTTATATTTTAATTAACAAAAAAATACAGTTTGCCTTTCTGTAATGGACAAATTCATCACATTCCCAGACCTCAATTAAAACTGTCTTGGATCCTAAGTGAAGACTAAATGGAAGTCAAATGTAGAAAAATGGAGAACCTCGCCAACGCAACCTACTTACATTATCTAGTGCAGTACATAACAATCAAAATGAACCATTTTCTTCAGAAGTTTCCCAACATACTGTATGTGCTCTAGGGAATACAGTACATTTGCTTTACCCACATTTAAGGAATAGAATGCAGGATTTGCTAGCAGAAAAATGAACCGAAGTATGAAAAAAAAACAATTTTCTTTAATTAAATGACTATTCATTTCCAATTTCACTGCAGCTTGTTATGGAAGAATAACAGCACATGTTGACACTAGAATGGTAGCACTTATGGCATTCTTCAAGTGCCATATCAAACATTATCATAATTTTACATAGCGTGTAATAATTATTAATTGAGTTCTGATTTGATTGTAGATGAACCTGTGGGAAAATCAATTTTGCGCCATACAGGTGATCTTTGGCCGAACTCCTGGTAGGCACTGATAATGTCCTGTGGACTCGTTAACCCCACTCAGCAGACTCACAACAGCATTGATAACAGAATTGATAACCCTGCCCCTTAGTTTAAAATGTTGGGCTGAGAGCAGCTATAGGAGACATTAGTGAGAAGTCAGGAGGTTTTAGTAAATTGTGCTTTACTTTGAACTGCAGTGGTGGGGAATATGGTCTTGTGTGCGCAGGTCTTTAATGAATTCCAGGAAACATGAAAATTCTTGCTTGCTGTGGGGCTGCCTCTGCACTTCAAGGGTTAACTGGTCTAGGGGGCATGGAAAAGTAGATTTACTTACCCAATCCTCCACTCCTCTGCACTACTAGACTTTTCCCCACAGTGTCTTCTCCCCAAAACTCCAGTGGCCTAAGGTCCATACATTATCCAGATCAATGAATGGTTGATAGCTCTGAATTGGGCATAAGGACGCCGGGGGACAGGTCATCGTGGGAGCCCTACTGCAAGGGAGAATTTTTGGGTTACCGCGCTTTAAGTTAAATCAGCAACAAGTTTGATTGGTAGATATTGGGCAAACGCCCCCTTGCTACTTCGGGGCGATTTTTTTACAGTGGTTTAATAGTACATCTTTAGTAGGCTGCATTTGAAGAGGGAGAGATGAGGTATTTTTAACCTAAAAATAAAACTTATACTGCATTATGTTAGAGCAGGGATCCTCAAACTACGGCCCTCCAGTTGTTGCGGTACTACACATCCCATGAGGCATTGCAAAACTCTGACATTCACAGAAATGACTAGGCATGATGGGAATTGTAGTTCCTGAACACCTGGAGGGCAATAGTTTGAAGACCCTTGTGTTAGAGTGTTAGAGACAAGAGGCAGAAATATAACAGAGGCATGCTACACAGAGTACAGCCTTTTGTTCACAGCCCACCACCCTTTGAAAATAAAAGTGATAAAGCAATATGAGCAACATGTACCAGAACTAGCTCTCATTATATCACTCATATTCAGCAACCCCCCCACCCCCCCCCCCCCACACACACACACACACACACACACACACACACTCCTCCCATAACCAAAGTAAAAATTAAGTTAGGGCCAGAGGTAAAGAAGCTGCATTACCCTGGCCAGAGTAGCCAACTAATTTAGCCACAACATGGTTCAGGAGTGTGCTATGTACAGAGTGCATGGTTCAGGAGTGTGCTATGTACAGAGTGCAAGGCTCTGGAGTCCGATATGCACAGGTAGATGGTTTCTGGAGTGCTTTTCATACATAGTGCAGGGCTCAAGAGAGCACTAGGTAGGTTTCTCAAGTACATTTTGCACAGAAAGCAGGGTTCTGGAGTGTGTTACACACAGAGTGCAGGGTTCAGGAGATTGCTAGATACAGAGTGAAGGGTTCTGGAGTGTGTTATGAACAACGTGCATGGTTCTGGAGTGCGTTATGTAAAGGAAGGTAGGTTCTGGAGTGCGTTATGAATAGAGTGCTTGGTTTTAGAGTGTGTTATGTACAGGAAGGTGGGTTCTGGACTTCATTATGTACAGAGTGCAGTGTTATGGAGTATGTTATGCACAGGGTACAGGATTTAAGGGAACCCTAGGTACAGAGTCTAGTCGTCCATTCACATCTCACTATTGCACCTCTCCTCAGCTATACCTTCTATACCCCCCCCCCCCACACACACACACACAACCCCCTCTCCTATGCCCTTATGTCTCCCCCCCCCTTCCCCACAGCTTCCTTTTCCCTTTCAGTGCACTTGGTGCACACTCATTTTTGGCTCCTGAACTCCCTGACAAGGTAGGAGATAAGAATTGCGGTGCAGCTTACCCCCCTCCTGCCTTGAACATGCTGCAGTCAATCAGACCAGCACTTGTCCCGGCTCTAAGTGAAGAGCAGGAAGGCTGTTGAAGGAGCCATGGGCGAGCTGCTACTTTTACTTTCAAATACAGAAGCGGGGCTTCTGTGTTTTAAAGTGAGAGTAGTGAGCTGTGAATGCAGGGCTACCACAAGGCTGAAATAATACTGTGTGTATGTGAATAGACAATTAATCCTTGAACTTGGCAAATTTTCCCCTGCCAATGTATCTGCCAATGTATGAATGGTGGTTCATTCTCTAAGCACTGGTTTCTTGACAAAGGGGCGGGTATGGGTACAGCTGCACCCTCTCATTGTGGTACACAGTGCACACCCAGCCGCCTTGCTGGCCAATCCCTGGATGTTCTGGATTTTGGGGCTCCATGTACATGGGACGTTGTTAAAAGTCCCTTGAATGCTGGAATTTTTTATTTTTTTTTTATAGGACGTTTAAAACGTCCGTTGTGTCGCGTTTGCACCCACGTTTAGCGGGCGTTTGCGTTTAAAACCGTTCCTAGATGTAAAAAAAAATCATTCCCCTTTGAAATGGAAAAACGCGAGCGCCAAACGCGGGTCATTTTTGCGTTTGAAACGCCGGAAAACACACATTCGAACGCAAATAATTACGTTCCAAAAAACGTCCCTGAACTCAACTGCCTGCAAATGACTGTAAACGACCCTGTGTACATGAACAGATAAGATAACATGTAGGTGGGTTCAGGGGCTTCTGAAAAAAACCCCCAACTTGTGTGGGCCCCCCTCCCAGCACTTATCTATTCTCAGGAGTTTATTTGTAAATTGTAACTTTGTTTCTCTCTCTCTGTCTCTCTGATCACTGAGCTCCAGCTGCCCAGCCTGTATATTTTTCTCATCTCATCTTCTTTTTTATTTAACATAGTTTTTTTTTTAGACTTAGCAGGAATTATGCGAGTTATGTTATATTTGTGTCTGATAATAGTGGATTTTGTTGTAATTTTAGCTAAATATATCTTTAATATTTTCTTGGGGGGCCCTGCCAGGTAGTTTGTACGGGGCCTCGCAATTTCTAACAGCAGCCCTGGGGGGGTGTACTCACTTTTGTGAGATACTCTATATATAATTTTTTTTAAGAATATACTGTATATAAAACCTATATTTTGGGAAACTAAATGCTCTCTTAGATTTATTGAAGCTGAAAAATCTGTGTGTCCTGTGTTCGTTTTCCAAAACACACATTTTGTAGAGTTCGTTAGCCCGGTCCAGCCTATAAAGCTAGAATTCTGCATGCAGGAAGTCTACAGTGGATTACTATTCAGTGTAATTAAATGTAAGCTGCCTTCCACTTCTGACACTAGCATCCATTCAGCCAGCAGGTAATTAGACCATCATTTCCTGATCTGCAAGGCTCAGTATTTGCTGTATTCACCCTGCATCCTGAGATGGAAAATGTTATGGAGTTCCTGAGAGTCACAGACAACAGAACGTATTACGAGGATAAAGGGTATTCTGTGTGGTAAGGTGCATGAACAAGCCCCTTATTCTGTCTCCTAGAACCAGTTTTCCACTGCACTAAACTATTATGTGGAATATTCCACATGCTGCTGACTCTACATGCCAATGCAGCTCTCACAGAGACGTACAAAAAGAGTTCTCAAGCTAAATATTAAAGTTACTGTATGTCCAATGTATTACTGTCCACTGGTAATCTTTCAGTCTTACTGTAAATTCAGATGTTTATCACTATATGTGTTAAGCAAATATATTTTTAAAGGACTAAAAGCTGCCTTAACCAGTTCAAATAATTAAAACATATATTTCTATAATCTACAAAACTATAGAAAGCTACAAATGTATCACATACCATAGATTTTTTTTTATTTAAAGGGGATTTATTATGATTTTGATATCTAAATGAATGTAATTAGCTACCAGGGCTCAAAATTTCAAGTCCTGAGCTACTAGCCAGGCCTTAAGGGTTACTCGCCACCAGTTGCCCCACCCAACTCCTACTCTGCCCCACCCCTAATTCCGCCCCTAAACACGCCCTCATAAATTATCTCATAAAATTACACTGTTAAATATTTTTGCATTAATGCAGAAGTTACCAAAATAAATAATAATAACAGTGTGTTAAGTGCCAATAAGTGCAGCCTCATCAGTGCCCATCAATGCAGTCTATCAGTGCAGCATCATCAATGAAGCTTATCAATGCGGCCTCAACAGTGCCCATCAGTGAAACCTCAACAGTGCCCTTCAGTGCAGCTTGATCAGTGCCCATCAATGCAACCTCCCCTGTGCTCATCAATGCAGCATCACCAGTGCCCATAAATGCAGCATCACCAGTGCCCATCAATGCCACCTCCCCTGTGCCCATCAATGCAGCCCCCCTGTGCCCATCAATGCAATCTCACCCATGCCCATTAATGCAGCCTTGCCCATGCACGTCAATGCAACCTCACCCCTACCCCTAAATGCAGTTTCACCCATGTACTGTACGTCAATGCAGCTTCACCTGAGCCCGTCAATGCTGCTTTACCTTTGCCCGTCAATGCAGCTTTACCTGAGCTTGTGAATGTAGCTTCACCTGTGCCCACCAGTGCAGCTTTACCTGAGTCCGTCAATGCAGCTTTACCTGAGCCCGTCAATGCAGTTTTACCTGTGCCCGTCAATGCAGCTGTATCTGAGCCTGTTAATGCAGCTTCACCTGTGCCCATCAATGCAGCTTTACCTGTGCCCGACAATGCAGCTTTACCTGAGCCTCTTAACGCAGCTTCACCTGTGCCCATCAATGCAGCTTTATCTGTGCCCAAAATGCAGCTGTACCTGAGCCTGTTAACGCAGCTTCACATGCCCATCAATGCAGCTTTATCTGCGCCCGACAATGCAGCTTTATCTGAGCCTGTTAATGCAGCTTCACCTTTGCCCATCAATGCAGCTTTATCTGTGCCCGACAATGCAGCTTTACCTGAGCCTGTTAATGCAGCTTCACCTGTGCCCATCAATGCAGATTTATCTGTGCCTGACAATGCAGCTTTACCTAAGCCTGTTAATGCAGCTTCACCTGTGCCCATCAATGCAGCTTTACCTGTGCCTGTCAATGCACTGACCATTGCAGGGGAAGAGAGAGGAGAGGAAGAGGAAAGCTCGGATCATCCCACTGTAACAGCTTTATTTTGAATTGCCGGGCGCTCGCCGACACAGACAGTCCCGCCTCCTGGCCCGGGTCCTTTGATACACGTCACACGTCCTGGTTGGCCAGATGTTCTGTCTATCAAAGAAACCGGGCTAGGAGGCGGGACTGTGTGTGTCGGCGAGCGCCCGGCAATTCAAAATAAAGCTGTTACAGTGGGATGATCCACGCTCTGTGATTATCCAGTCCGTCGACTGGCCGGCTTTCCTCTTCCTCTCCTCTCTCTTCCCCTCAGTGGCTCCCAGAGCAGCCCCACACTCGCCCTAAATAATTTTCCACTCGCAAAATGCGAGCAGGCGAGTGAAAAATTTGAGGGCTGAGCTATACTATAGGCAATAATATTAAAGTGTTAATAAAAGGCAATTTTTTTTCCAATTGATAGATATATTAATTTATTTTGTACTTATGTCCCCTGGATCTTGTCCCCTCACAATTACTATGACCCGCTGTCCAATGCTGTATTACTATGTTCTCTAACCCACATCTTTAACCTCTCCCTCTCTTCTGGCACCTTTCCCTCCCCGCTCAAACATGTACTTGTTGCCCCCATACCTAAAAAACCCTCACTGGAGCCCATCTGTATGAATAACCCATTTCCCTTTTCCCATTTGCCTCCAAGCTTCTTGAATGCCTTGTCCACAACCGTATGAGTCACTACCTCTCTGGCAACAGCCTCCTCAATTCCCTACAGTCTGGCTTATGCCCACAACATTCCACTATAACTGCCCTACTAAAACTCACTAACGACCTACTAAAACCAATGGCCATTACTCCATACTCATAATCTTAGACTTTTTTGATGCCTTTGACACAGTTGACCACCCGCTCCTTCTCAATAAACTCCCCTTCTTTGGCCTCCGCAACTCTGCTCTTTCCTGGTTCTCCGCTTATCTATCACTGCACACTTTCAGTGTCTCATACAACATCATCTCCTCTGCTCCTCTTCCTGTTGGGGTACCCCAAGGCTCAGTCCTTGGGCCTCTTATATTCTCTCTCTACACCTCCTCCCTGGGCCAGCGGATAACCTCCCATGACATCCAATACCACCTCTATGCCGATACCACCAAGATCTATCTCTCTACCCCCCGCTCACACTCTTGGTCTCTTCATGTATCACACATTTACTGAGCGACATATCAGTATGGATGTCACACCACTTCCTCAAACTCAATCTTTCTAAAACTGAGCTTGTAATATTTCCTCCTCCCTGATACCCTCCCTATGACTTTACCATTGAAATCAACGGCACAATCATTGGTCCCGCCACACATGCCAGGGTGCTAGGTGTAATCCTAGACTCTGACCTCTCCTTCAGCCCCACATCCAATCAGTAGCTAAATCTTGCCGCCTCAAGCTCCACAACATTTCCATAATACAACCCTTCCTGGCTAACAACACCACAAAACAACTTATATCCCACCTTGACTACTGCAACTCTCTCCTCACTGGCCTACCTTTACACAGGCTATCCCCCCTACCCCCCTTCAGTCTATTATAAATTCTCTGCCAGTTTCTTCACAGGCTTCCATTAGTCCAAAATATAAAATTCAATTTAAAAAATGTCAGCTTCTACTGTGTCTGCCTTAGGCGATCCTTGAAAACTAATTAATTCAGGGAAGCCTACCCCACCTCTACCTAAAAAACACACTCCATCCACCAGATCATCACCTAGAGCTATTACCTTTTATACCATCTCCCCCTCCCTTTAGATTGTCAGCTCAATGAGCAAGGCCCTCCAAATTCTTTCTGTATTGAACTGTATTGTAATTGTACTGCCCCCCCCCCCCCTTAAATTGTAGAGCGCGGTATAAACTGTTGGCACCCTCAATTCTGTATAATAATAATAATACTTATAAGTTGTAGAGTCACTTTAAATTCCTCTCCCTTCAGAAGGATAAACTTTTTCGTTGCTTCCCTGCTTCAATGTTTGGCTGCCAGGAGCAGGAGAGCCTACCCTGTATATTGATTGGGCCTCTGTCAGAAAACTAAACTCATTCATATAAAAAGCATAACTGTTTCTCTATAACCACAGATACATGAGTAGTTGTTAAAATTAAGGCTCAGAAAATTGTCTATGCTGTTAAGGTGCCCCTGCAGGTAAGAAAAGACTCCGTAGCATTGGAAAATGTAAATGTATGCAATTGCCATACCTTAAGGCCATTTGAACCCCTCATTCCCCAAAGCCTGGCAGAAAAACTCCCATAGTCAGTATCCCCGTATCCTGTCTTGTCACTAGGATGCTCCAGCCTTTGAAAGTTTGCCCCCAGCATCATAGGATAGGGTGCCCTCCCTTCCCCTATCGCAGCAAAGCTAAGCTAAATTGTGCAGAAGGAATGTTCTGGGGGTGAGCTCCTAAAGGCTGGAGCATCTTATCAACAAGCAAGGATGGGGGCATGCTGACTATTGGAGTTTTTTGGCTAGGCTCCTGGTTGGCAGGTATAAATGGCCTACAGGTATGGCAATTATATTATAAAACAATTTTCAAAGTTGTGCAGTTTATTTTACATAGCCCATTGCCTGCATGGACAATTTTTTTGAAAAGGTGAACTTTGCCTTTAAGTACAGATCCTCATCAAATAGAGGCATTTCCATAAATGATGAAGCTCTGAAAACAAACTGGTTGTTTAATACCTCTAATGACAGGATATGACACCGAAGTGTATACTTTAGTATGTTAAAGCAGTGGTCCTCAACCCTGGCCTACAGGGCCCACTAACAGGCTAGATTTGCAAGATAACTGAAATACATCCCAGGTGATATCATTTGCTGCTCAGTGATTGCAGTACTCTAGTCTGCATCTACCCAAGGTAATACTTAAAATCTGGCCTGTTAGTGGGCCCTGAGGACCGGAGTTGAGGACCACTGTAAAGGATTTCAAATCTACCCTGCCGAAACTATCTGTGAAATACATTAGTCCCATATGCGCGTTAGAATAAAACCACTGTTTTCTTAGTATTCTGGCACATATGTAGAATACTTCAGAGTAAATGCTTGTAAATATGTAAAAAGCTGTAATATTGATACAGTTTAATGCTCTATATTGTACAATTACATACTGTATCAGCTGTTTACTATAACCATCCCAAGATTAGGCTAGTACAGTCCATGGATATGCATGCTCAGTCAATGTGAGTGTACATGTTTATGCAATAACTAGTCCAAGCTACACGCATTGGGCAGTTGGATTTCACGGTTACTCTGTTAACAAGTACTTATAGAGAGGAATATTTTTTTTTATCAGAGCAAGAAAGAATCAAGCAAACAAACAAGGGGCAGATGATTGTAAAAATAATTATGCTCAATATTTTAAATTATCATGGTCCATATCTCTGTAAAATAACAACATAACTCATTAGTAACCATCATGCTGGAAAATCAATGTAATATTTGTGGATTACAATGGTTCTTTAGAGTGTATTGAATCTCAGATCAAGTGATAAAGCATTACAACTTTGGCCAGCCTTGAAGGATATTTTGAATGCCAGAAACATGGAGACTGCCTTCCTTTTGAAAATGCTTTTTGTCTCCCCAGTTCTGACTGGCCCCACTCTAAAACGCTCAACAAGCCAAATCCTATTCATGTCAATGGCCCCTGTTCACATGTGAGCGTTCTGTCGCCTATAGCAACACGTCTGTCCCTCAAAAAAGTATGTGAACTTCTTTTTGGCAGATTACAAGTGTTTGTGGCCCCATAGACTTTAATAGAAACACCTAGCCTGAGAGTTTTACAAGCATTTTGTCGTTCATTTTCTGCTCAAACAGCAGCTCTCCACCCCTAATTTTCTCTCCCTCTTCTGCCCCTATGCTTTCTATTGGCTAAACAAAAGTGCCTGAAGCTGTAAAACACTTGTAAAAAGCTGTACAAATGCTTTAAAAAACACCAGAAAAACACCAGTAAATCACTACGCTCATGTGTGAATGGAGCCTTAAGGGCTCCATTCACACCTGATTGTGGGGGCTGAATTGCCGCGATTTTGCCCACAATTTAGAATTGCTGCAAAATGCGGGACACGTTTGTGGAACCCCAATCAGGCTGGAATTTAGCCACGATTGTCACGCGGTAAATCAAAAAGGAACATGAGTTGCTTTTGGTCGATAGCGTCACGCGTTGCTTTTTGCTGAGCGTTTTACCGTGTGACAATCGCAGCAAAATCGCGGCCTGATTGGGGTGCCAATATGAAGTAATGGCATCACAAACGCATCTGGCGTTTTGCAGCGATTTGAACTTGCAGGTGGAATCACGGCGATTGCGCCCGCGATCAGGTGTAAATGGAGCCTAAACATTTCACAGATGCAAAAAAAGCAAATGAGAGCGAGAAAAAACGTAACATTTTTAATCTCTCTCAATGGTCTTGGTCAGGGATTCCACTGACTGAATGGCTGAAGTCAAAACATTAGCGTGTTGGCCAGGCAAATATTTGAAGAAGGAAATATTACCAATGTCAGCGTACTTAATGATAGGCGCTCTCAAAAATACTAATATGGTCTGAAAAGATATTAACATGCAAAGCTTTACCTCAAGGGCAATACAAACAGGGTCTGGTTTACCATTAAGCACAGTAGGCACATGCCTATAGGTGGCACTAACAAAAAGGTTGCTTTTTCTTGTATTGCTATAATCAAACATTTTATTAAATCACCTGTAGGAATAATTTTTCATATGTGTATTCAGTATCACAGATTTTTCATTCTAAATGTACCTTTTTAAGTTAGCAATGCCAGCAAACTGGGCGTTTTTTAGGGCAGCATGTGGATGAGCAGAGGCGGCTCTAGACTTTGTAAGTCCTTAGGCAAAACTTAGACATGAGGCTCACTCACGCCCATAATGGGAAAAATATTTCTGCAAGAAGTGAGACAGGGTATTTAACGCTGCCTGAGCACAGCAGCATTAAGGCCCCTTGTTCCTTGAAACTGGTGTAATGCACAGTGGTGTAGCTTGGGTTGTCAGCATCCATGGTAAGGCAAGTAATTTGCACCCCCCAAATCTGTTGACTTACCTATTCTCAGCTACTTCCGGTCTGGTCACGTGATCCCCTGTGTTAGTCAGCGGTGGCTGCAGAGGAGAGGAGAGAGCGTTTGACAACTGCTGGTAAAGCCTGAAGCAGTGACATCGCTCATAGGTTCCTATGTCCCATCTGTTGTTGGGGCTCCCTTCTCTCCCCTGCATACACCACTGGCTCACACAGGGGATAATATGACCAGACTGGAGCAGCCTGAAATAGGTGTATACATTGTAGGCATTAGGAGGGGGGGGGGGGGGGGGGGCGTGTGGCTAGAGTTTTTAAGGCTAGTTAGGTTTAAACTGGAAATTCTACTTTAATCCCTGCCCATTGGTGGTCATTGGCGGAGTTAATTAGACCCTTTGAGCTGCATTCGTGCCACTGGTAGTGCTTTTTAACCCCTTCATTAAGGGGTTAATTAACACTGACACTGGTGCCACTAATGCAGCACACAGGGGTTAAATAACTGTCACCGGTCACTAATGCACCAGTGACCAGTGGCAGAACATGAACCCCTTCTTGCTGCACTTTACTGACTAACGACATTGGAAATATATTAACCCCTTCACCCCCTCCAGGAGTTAACCTTTCCAGTTAACAGGAAAGAAGAGGGGGGGGGGAGAGAAAAGGGGGGTGATAGGAAGAGAGGGGGAGAGAGAGAGAGGGGGGGGCTGAGAGAGAGGGAAAGGAGTTGAGAGAAAGGGGGGAGTGAGAGTGGGGAATGAGAGACAGAGGAGAGGTGAGGGGGGCTAAGAGAGAAGGGGGAGTGAGAGAGGGGGGGTGAGAGAGAGATGAGGCTGAGAGAGGAGGGTGAGAGAGAGGAGGGGTGAGAGAGAAAGGGAAGTGAGAGAGAGGCGTAAGTGAAAAATAGGGTGGGCTGGGAGGGGGGTTAAGAGTGAGAGAGGGGGGGTGAGAGAGAGATGGGGTGAGAGAGAGGGGGCTGAGAGACAGAGGGGGGCTAAAAGTTGGAGGGAGAAAGAGGGGTAAAGTGTGAGAGAGGGGTGTGAGAGAGAGGGGGGCTGAGAGAGGGGGTGGGTGAGAGAGAGAGGGGAGGCGAGTATTAGAAAGAGGGAGGGAATGAGAGAGAGGAGGATAAGAGGGTGAGAGAGATGGGGTAAAAGCGAGGGGGACCGAGAGAAAGAGGGGAGCTGAGAGACAGAGGGGGGAGTGAGATACAGAGGGGTGGAGTAAGAGACAGAGGAGTAGAGGGTGAGATAAATGATGAGAGAGAGGGGGGAGGAGAGAGGGAGGAGTGAGAGGGGGGTTGAGAAACAGGGGGGCTGAGAAAGAAGGGTGGAGTGCGAGAGAGATGGAGTGGGAGAGAGAGGGGGGAGTAAGAGAGGGGGCTGAGAGTGAGAGAAGGGTGGAGTGTGAGAGAGAGGTGGTAAGAGAGAGAGATGGCATGAGAGAGAGGGGGAGTGAGAGGGGGGAGTGAGATGAAGGGGGCTGAGAGAGTGGGGCTGAGAGAGGGGTAGAGTGTGAGAGGAGTGAGCAGTGTCCAGTCTCCTTCTTGATCTGGAGGTGCTCTCACTGCTCTGCTTCTTTCAGCAGCTCCTTGGCAGCCTCCACCTCCCACCCGTCCTCTTCCTCTGGGCCCCCAGTCAGCCTGTCCTCCGGGCCTCACTGTTGATCTTGGAGCAGAGAGGAGGCTGGAGGAGTCCAGGCTCTGGGCGTACCAGGGAGGCTGTGCCCGCTCCTGCTCTCCTCTTCGGTGGTCCTGGGCTCCCACAGGTCTAGCTGTCCTCCTCGCTGTTCACCTTCCCCCGGTGGCCGTGAGGCCCCTGTGAGCGTGAGGCCTTAGGCAACCGCCTAATTTGTCTAATTAAAGAGCAACCTCTGTGGATGAGCTAGCATTTCTGGTGTCCGAACACTAAGGAGACAGGGACACTCAGCAACACAAAGATAAGTATGTCTACATTTTTAAAAGCAGACTGTTGGACATTTTTACTTTTAGAGCCGGTTCACACTGCCGCGACCTCTAAGTCGCCTCATAAGGGGCGACTTGTTAGCGCGACTTTCAGCGCGACTTTGCGCGTATTCAGCGCGACTTGTATGATAGACAACTTTGTATTTGGCCAATCAGAATATGATGGTTCTGTGTCATGCTCAATCACACAAAAAAAAGTTCTTAAAAATTGTCGTTTTTGATAGAGAGCCAATTATTGAAAAAATTATTGAAAAAAAAAAGAGATTTCTTTGGATTAGTGTCTGCGGGGTCTAAAAAGTGTACCTGTGAAGTTTCAGCTCTGTAGCATGTCCAGAACCGGAAAAAAAGATAATTTTTCTTAGAATTTTTAGTAGCACAGGCATAGGGCTCCTCTCCACCTGGGCGTTTTTGTTGCAGGCATTTATCGGGCATTTTGGAGACAGGCATGACTTTTTTTGGATGTAGTGTCTGGGGGGTCTAAAAAGTGTACCTGCGAAGTTTCAGCTCTGTAGCATGTCCAGAACCAGAAAAAAAAGATAATTTTTCTTATAATTTTTAGTAGCACAGGCATAGGGCTCCTCTCCACCTGGGCGTTTTTGTTGCAGGCATACCAGGAACCAGAAACAGCAACAGTCTTAGAAGCATGTGAACACAGGAGGACCAAGCAAGGAACTGAAGCCACAGACCTCCTATATATATGAGCTAGGCATCCAGCTCCTCCCAGTGGGAAGGAGGAGCCGCAGGGTGGGAGGCTACAAGAAACCCAGAAACCAAGATGGCCGCCAGCACATGTCAAACGAAGGAGAACAGCAAGAAGGTAAGACCATGACACTATGCCTGTGCTACTAAAAATTCTAAGAAAAATTATCTTTTTTTCTGGTTCAGGACAATTTAAATGGAAAGTCGGATCACAAGTCGCTTCAAATAAGATAAGGAGGCGACTCCCATTGAAGTCTATGGGACAAGTCGGATACAAGTCGCCTCAAAGTAGTACAGGACCCTTTTCTGAAGTCGGAGCGACTTCAGTAGTGCCAATTAAGACGGCTCTCATTGATTAACATTGCTTTTGTTATGTCAAGCGACTTGGGGCGACTTGAGGGCACACAAGTCGCCTCACAAGTCGTGGCAGTGTGAATGGACTCTTTCCGAGGGAATAAAGCAAAAAATGTTTTTTTAATATCTCCTACCCACAACATCATAATAAACCTATTTCTGAACAGATCATACTGTGTGTTACTTCACTAAGGTTCCTTCTTCATACTGCTTTTCACTTGTCCATGGTATTTCCAGCACCTGGTCACACATAAATATTTAGGGTAATTTATGAACTTGAGAGTTACCCGTTCACTGGAAAAAAAAATGCTCACTTTGCTTCTTTGCTGACAATGTTCCTAGTCCAGGAAAAAATCCCAGCATGCATCACAGATGGGCTATAAAGGGGCATAAACAGTTTTGAGTAATAACTTTTGCCATGACATTTTTTATGCACTGGAATAAAGGAAGCATTTCACAAAATTTCTCATAAAAGGTATTTTTTTTTTTTCAAAACATTAATTGGCTGTAGTACTAAAGAAGACTTTCAGACACACTGTAAAATAGATAACAGAAACAGTTCTGGAAAATTTTATAAGAACACCATTAAGGAACAAAAATTGGTTAAATAGCCAGAGATCTAAGGATAAATGCACCACATCCCAAAATTATCAGACTATTTATATACAAAAATTGGACTTTTAAGGTCCCACCAATTTAATGTACCAACAAATGAAATCTCTAAAATCATATTTCATTGTAGTAAATTAAAAACATTCATTTTTTAAAAACCATCACTGAACAATTCATGCGATTGTAGAATATGTACAGTAGTTTCACCATGTTGAACTAAAATTTCTGTACATATACTACAACTGCATAAATTGTTCAGTGGTGGTTTTTAAAAGTGATGTTTTCAATTTTCTACAATCAAATATTAGGATTTTAGAGATTTAATTGTTGGTACATTGATTTGTTGGCACCTTCCTTAAAAATGCCCCTCACATTTTTGTAAATATTTTATATCATTTCATGTGACAACACTGAAGAAATTACACTTTACCACAATGTTAAGTAGTGAGTGTACAGCTTGTATAACAGTGTAAATGTGCTGTCCTCTCAATATAACTCAACACACAGCTATTAATATCTAAACCACTGGCAACAAGGTTGGCCAGTCCATCACCTTTACCCTCAGCTTCTATAGCAAGGCAGCGGTCGTCTTGGAGGTGTGTTTGGGGTCGTTATCATGTTGGAATACTGCCCTGCGGCCCAGTCTCTGAAGGGAGGAGATCATGCTCTGCTTCAGTATGTCACAGTACATGTTGGCATTCATGGTTCCCTCAATGAACTGTAGCTCCCCAGTGCCAGGAGCACTCATGCAGCCCCAGACCATGACACTCCCATCACCATGCTTGACTGTAAGCAAGACACGCTTGTCTTTGTAATCCTCACCTGGTTGCTGCCACACACGCTTGACATCATCTGAACCAAATACTTTTATTTTGGTCTCATTAGACCCCAGGAAATGGTTCCATTAATCCATGTCCTTATTCTGCTTGTCTTCAGCAAACTGTTTGCAGGCTTTCTTGTGCATCATCTTTAGAAGAGGCTTCCTTCTGGGACGACAGCCATGCAGACCAGTTTGATGCAGTTTGCTGCGTATGGTCTGAGCACTGACGGACTGACCCCCCCACATCTTCAACCTCTGCAGCAATGCTGGCAGCACTCATACATCTATTTCCCAAAGACAACCTCTGGATATGACACTGAGCCCGTGCACTCAACTTCTTTGGTGGACCACTGTAATGTCTTGGCCCCCATGTTACAGCTCAGTTTCCTGGTGTTGGCAATCTTCTTATAGCCTAGGCCATTTTTATGTAGAGTAACAATTATTTTTTTCGGATCCTCAAAGAGTTCTTTGCCATGAGGTGCCACATTGAACTTCCAGTGACGAGTATGAGAGTGTGAGAGCGATAACACCAAATTTAACACACCTGCTCCCCATTCACACTGGATACCTTGTAACACTAACGAGTCACATGACACAGGGGAGGGAAAATGGCTAATTAGGCCCAATTTGGACATTTTGACTTAGTGTATGCACTTTTATTGCCAGTGGTTTAGACATTATTGGCTGTTTGCTGAGTTATTATCTCACTTTTGTGAGATACTCTATATAACATTAGGGACCATTCTTTGCAACAAGAGAAAACATTCAGCAAGATGTTAAAAAAAGATCTAATCTCAATCTATGAAATATAGCATGTTAATGTTATTTCAAAAGTTGTTTTCCATCTTATTTACAGCTAAAGTGTAGGAAGGATCTTTATTGTACAGTTATAATACTTTATCAAGGGATCTTGATCCCTTGATGAAGTCACGTGTGTTAGTGACGCAACGCGTCGGGAGGAGCCGGGTGACGTCACTTCTGGCTTACGGCCGCAGCCGGAGGTATCTTGTGTTTGGCACTGCATCTGCGGTCTTTCGCTTATTGCTGTTTATGTTCTACTCTGATGTAAGTGCAATTTTATTTATTAAACTGGATTGTTTTATACATACTACACCATGATGGCATTTATTTAAATCCCCCTATCTGAGAGTGTTCACGTGGAATGGGAGCCATTTGACCACTATTAGCGAGTCTGCTATCTTGAAGGACACATAAAGGAGAAAGAGAGAGTACACTAAGAAGCTAGGATTTCTTGTGGAAACTATCCATTTGTCCATCCATCCCGGAGGCGATTATTGATCCAATTGAGATTAATCTCAGACACGCTCTGTTGAGTGTGCAGTGAGGTGAGCGGCTAGTGCACACGGTTTTGGATTTGAGCTCACGATCACCAGACAACATTGTCTTGCATGAGTTTTGGGTGTCTTTTCACGAAGATTTATTTGTCCTAGTCACTTGTATTGGGGAATCACCTGTTTATTCACTTTATGGACTATACAATATGCTGATATTGATTTATTTATTTGAAGTTTTATGGAATTTGTTGACCGATTTATTATGGATGTGTACTGAAAAGTTTTTTTGAGATTTTATCCATCTGTACATTCAATTTATACATTTTTTACCATTTTCCCATATTTGCACCCTTTGTTTGGATCCATTTATTTTACACTTTTAATCAGCACTAAGGATACACAATATTTTGTTTATTCACCACAACAATTTTATTCATTTATCCATCTGTACCGTTCACTTGCATTAGGATAATTGGGAATTATTCTGCTTAATATTATCTTCCCATATCACTTTGTGAAGATACACTTTTCTCATTTCATATTTATTGCACAGATTTGTCCACCTGCACTGATTATTTTAGGAATATTGGAATATTTTTAAAAATATTTTTTTCACTTTTTGCATGGTTTTATACTTCTTTTCGGACCAAGATTTCTACATGAATTAGCGCCGATTTTTTATGTATTCACTATGGTGCTGGAAGGACTGCCACTGGAGCACA
Source organism: Pelophylax lessonae (assembly GCF_965119305.1). Lineage (NCBI taxonomy): Eukaryota > Metazoa > Chordata > Amphibia > Anura > Ranidae > Pelophylax > Pelophylax lessonae. The sequence continues at coordinate 220,384,589 of NC_138769.1, forward strand.
ATGATCAGGACAAGCTGGAGCTAACCTTCCTGGATTACCCTGTTCTGCAATATATGGATACCAATGATTGAGAACCACTATTGGAATATCCACTACCCTGAGCGGTACGTTGCCTGATTGCCAAACACGAGAGTGTAAGGCAAAAAGTTGTGGTGAGAACAGATCTGGGGAAGTTGTGACACGTTTGACACGTGGTATGAAGATCATTATAACAGCAGAGATCCAACACAAATTGCATCCCAATATGTTGTTTTGGACTTTGTTTTTATTTTTTTTTTAGACACTGAACTTTCACTGGGTGTCAGTGTTTGGTTTTATTTTGATCTTTATTGTATTTTGGATCTATTTATTACTTTTTTCACCACTTCTTACCACCATTTTTTAATTACTGGTATATTTTGGTTTTATGCGATAATGTTCATACCTAGACTTCACCTTTAAATCCTTAGATTTAGCATTAGAATTTAGAATCAAGCAATGTATGAGGATGGTTTAAATACTGGGGGAGGCAGCCAAGAACCATATAAATGGCAATGCAAACTTATTTTAGTAATGTGGAGAGTAGGACTGTCCATGTAGATCTTTGACGTGTTCATTGGTGTCACTCATACAGTAGGTGTGCGTAGCCTATTGCATTAGGGTGTGCACCCCAAAGCTCAAACACACATGCCCTTCTCTGCAGGCCCAGGTGCATGGGGCAGTGAATACATGGGAAGTGCTCTATGCTGAGCGGCTTCCTGTTCATTCACAAACTGTGGCATTATAAACAAAGTTTACTATGCTTCAGTTATAATTGAACACAGTGAACGAGTGTGTTCACTGTGTTCATTAAACAAAGGAATGGGCCTGTAAATTACATATTTATTAGCCTCTTCCCCTGCTGTCCATCTAGAAACATCCCCAGCGGAGAAGAGAGGTGGGAAGCCAGCAGCACTGCGGAACGGGGGTGAGTGGCAACACGGGGGGAAGCCTGGGCAGTAGGGGGAATTGGCACCGTGTGTAGTGATTAGGGTATGCCCAGGAACACCTGGCACAACCCTGCACATGCCTATGGTGTCACTCAGCCCCTGTTCACATTGGCGCAATTTGACATGTAATTTGACAGGGCAAATGACAGCCTATTGCCAGCAATGGCACCGTTTCAAAAAGTAGTTCCTGCACTGGCAACTTCAGAGGCAACTTCAATGGACATCTGTGCATAAAGCTTCAGGGATGTCTTTCAAGTTGCCCCCAAAGTTGGACCAAAATGCGGCTTTGAAATCCTGCGAGTTCAGATGAAGTTCAATGTGAACGAGGGCTCAATGTTTAAAAGAAATCAAACCTTTGTTCTACTAGGTGGCAAGCATAGTGGTAGTTGAGGCAGCTGGGAAGAACATCCAAAAATCACTACCTTTTTGCTTGTTTGGTACTGCAGGCTGTCATTGGGGAGAGGCAGAGGCAAAGACATACACCAGAAGTATCGTTTCCAGTGGCATGTTCTACTGCAGAATTTTGCAAACTGTGGCCCTCCAGATGTTGCAGAACTACAAGTCCCATGAGGCATAGCAAGACTCCGACAGCCGCAAGCATGACACCCAGAGGCAGAGGCATGATGGGACTTGTAGTTTTGCAACAGCTGGAGGGCCACAGTTTGCATGTCTCTGTTCTACTTATTCTGTTCTACTGAGAACCGGGTGAAGACTGCTCAATAAAGAGAGAAAAAAAAGGTAATTTGTTAAATTGCTATAATGATGTTTTTGCACATCTTACAGTACAGTGACCTTCATTTTATGTTATAGGGTGCCTGAAGCTCAACTTTTATATTTTGTTTTTCAAAAGGGGAGAGTAAAAAATTACCTAAACTTGCTATGCTAAGGTCACAACAGAAAGAGGTTAGTTTGTTTCTGTGAAAAAATCTCCTGCTGACAGCTGGTGATATTTTCTATGTTATCTCTGCAGGTGTATCAGCGATTGGACATAACAGGTAGGCCTAATAGTTTTTATACTAACATTTATTGGTTAGATAGAGTTATCTGAGTTAGTGTTTATATTAGATATTGTAAGTCTCATAGACAACACGTCTAGTAATGTTTACATTTGAAAAGTCTTTACTTTATTATGAATATATTTTACTGTATTATATTTATAATATAAAAAGTTCATTTGAGAAAGACACTATTGCTGCATAACTCAACCATGGATTTTCTGTAAACATCAAAGATCACTGTACATTAAAATTCTGAGGGTTCTATAACCCTGTTTTAGATCATTTGCACCCTATGTACATTGATAGAGCGATGTAATCAGGAGTACCTTGATGCACAACAGTAGCATTATTACATTGACCATAATACACTGCTCAAAAAAATTAAAGGAACACATTTTAATCACAGTATAGCTGCGCATCAGGTCAATTAAACTCCTGCAATATTGATCTGGTCAGGTAAGCAGCAGAGGGAGTTGTTAATCAGTCTCAGGTGTTAATGAAATTACCAACAGGTACACTAGATGGGCAACGATGAGACAATCTCCAAAGCAGGAATGGTTTTACAGGTGGAGGCCACTGCCATTTTTTTCCCCTACTCATCTTTTCTGACTGTTTTTCACTTGCTTTGCATTTGGCTAGGGTCAGTGTCACTACTGGTAGCATGAGGTGATACCTGGACCCTATAGAGCAAGGGTCTTCAAACTATGGCCCTCCAGCTGTTCAGGAACTACAATTCCCATCATGTCTAGTCATGTCTGTGAATGTCAGAGTTTTACAATGTCTTATGGGATGTCTGTTTAGGAGCTCAGAGATGCCCTGGTCCAGATCTGGGAGGAAATACCACAGGACACACACGGATCCCAGAAGACAGCAGGACCATTCAGATGTCAGTGGGAGGAATAGTGCCCCAATGCTGGTGTCAGTGGGAGAAATAGTGCCCTATTGCTGGTGTCTGTGGGAGGAATAGTGCCCCAATGCTGGTGTCAGTGGGAGAAATAGTGCCCTATTGCTGGTGTCTGTGGGAGGAATAGTGCCCCAATGCTGGTGTCAGTGGGAGAAATAGTGCCCTATTGCTGGTGTCTGTGGGAGGAATAGTGCCCCAATGTTGGTGTCAGTGGGAGAAATAGTGCCCTATTGCTGGTGTCTGTGGGAGGAATAGTGCCCCAATGTTGGTGTCAGTGGGAGAAATAGTGCCCCAATGCTGGTGTCAGTGGGAGAAATAGTGCCCTATTGCTGGTGTCTGTGGGAGGAATAGTGCCCCAATGTTGGTGTCAGTGGGAGAAATAGTGCCCTATTGCTGGTGTCTGTGGGAGGAATAGTGCCCCAATGTTGGAGTTAGCGGGAGGAATACTGCCCTATTGTTGGTCTCAGTGGGAGGAATAGTGCCCTATTGCTGGTGTCTGTGGGAGGAATAGTGCCCCAATGTATGTGTCAGTGGGAGGAATACTGCCCCAATGTTGGAGTTAGCGGGAGGAATACTGCCCTATTGTTGGTCTCAGTGGGAGGAATAGTGCCCTATTGCTGGTGTCAGTGGGAGGAATACTCCCCCGCTGTTGGTGTCAGTGGGGGTATAGGGCCTCAAGGGATGGATAAAGTCAAGCAAAGGGCCGCATCCCGCCCCCGGGCCACAGTTTGGAGACCATTGTTTTATAATACAGTCAGTCAAAAATAAACAAATGCATATTTTTGAAGAATCATCAGCAAGGTTTTGTACAATCTCTCAAAAACTGCCTATTTATGTATATTTATGTATACAACTTCAGAAAGCAATAGGGAAACTAGAAGATTACAGGTTGCTGCAGGAAGCACTGTCATACACCATCTATTTACATCCACTTACTACAGAGTCCAACTAGTCCTATGTTGGGATACACTATCTCATCTTTCCTGCATCTGTTCTGTCACCCACGCAGTCTGAAGAGGGAAAGCCCAACCCTAAAGTTCATGAAAATGAATGCAGACTTCAGATGCTTGTTAACTACGTTGTCAGACTAAAAATGACTGAGCACATAATTAATGCTAAAGGGACTAGAAATAAACACACCACAAGGTTTTGGAGGCCATAGACATGAAAGACTGATCTAGTATGGTACTGGTATAGAATACAGATACCAAATAGACCTCCTAGGTGACCCAATTAAAGGCCCGTACACACATACCGATTGTCGGCCGTAAATATTCGGCCAACGTCCGATCGGCCGATTGTCGGCTTGTTAGTATGATGCTTCCGACAACCGACTGCGACTTTTCGGCCGAACAAAATCTGGTCTGCATGCTATAAATTTTTTGTTGGCCAACACCAGAACGGCCGATTGTTCGTCAGTCAGTACAGATTTCGGCCGACAAAAGCCAGATGAGCAAGACTGGGCATGCTCAGAAAAGAAAAAAGACAAGGAAAGTTAACCATCACATGACATCACTTCTGAAGTTGGTTGTTGTTGGCTGACAAAATTCGTGTGTAGTCTTGAGCACTTTTCAACCAACACGACAGCACTGGACAAAAGACGGCCGATCGTTCGGCCGACAATCGGTGCGTGTGTACGAGGCTTAAGGCTTCATTCACTCTTTTTTTTAAATCCATTTTAAAGCATGGTTAAAAATGTATGGCAAAGGCAAATTTCCATATAACTTAATATGTCAATGGGTCCAAGTCATTGTAATGCTTATACATTTAAAACCTTTTAAAATAAGTCCTGAATGCTGTTTCTCAGGTGTATTTAAATACATGGCACGGCATACTGAAATTAAAGCTTGTTAAACGAATGTCAAATGCATGGTTTATGTGTTTTCCATTCATAAAAATGCTACATACCACCATTAGGAGATGTCTTTCCCGTATGGGGAGTATACACATAATGTGGAGGACCAGTTCAAGAGGCCCAATGGTTTCTGCTTTACAGAAGCACAAGATGCTATACAGGCGGTCTCCAGATTACAAACATCCGACTTACAAACAGAAGGAGCGGAGCTCTACCCCTAGGAAGGGAAATTTACTCCTGTAAGAGTTATCATGGGAAAAAGGTGTCTCCATTCAATCTTTATCACCAGTCCTGGTTTCCACAACAACCCAAAATTTGCATATCTGGGTACATTTAGAAGTTGATGAGCCTAAGTTTACTAGGTAAGGAAGTGTTTGGATGTGCAATTCTGGGACATGGGGCTAAAAAAACTGGGATAACACATGAGAAATGGGCAATCATTACAAGGGCAACAACAGTGCACAGGCAACAATTTGGCAATAAGTGTACATAATTATTGATTTAAAGTGATATTAAAGGGTCATTTTTTTTTTTTTTTTGTTTTTTGTTTTTTTTTTAGATAATAAAAATGTCATACTTAGGACAGCCATACACAGTTCAAATCTCAACCGGTTCAGCAGGAACCGGCCAAGATTCGAACTGTTAATGGGCAGGCTGAATGTACCAAGTTGATTGATCAACTTGGGTACAACTAGCCTGCCGGATTCTCTTGCGGTTATTGCTAGTGGCTGCTATAGCGATAATCACTGTCTTCTTCTGGCAGGGATGGCTTCCCCCACCCACCCCTGCCGGGAAGGCAATTGCTGATTTCCCTGTCAGTACTGCCTGTGTTAATGGGGTAATCCTGATCCAAGTTTCAAAATTTGCTCCGTAAATGGCCACAAAGCAGCCCCCATCCTCTTCTCCTTGGGTCCCCTGCCAGAGCTCCTGGCTCCTTCTCCTTGACCAGGGTCCCCAACAGCAAGCTGCTTGCTATGGGGGTCCTGGTGTGTGCTCGCTCCCAAGCAGCACACAGACGTTTTTTTTACCTTCAGCCCTTACAACCACTTTACAACCACTTTAACTGTGGTATTGTAGTCATTTCACTTTTGCTTCTCCCTTTCTGGCCGCACTAAACTAATAGTATATAACTTATATACTGGTTAACTAGGCACAAATGCAATTGAAACTAGATAATAACGTCAGGGTTTGCATTCAAGCTGGGCACATATGGTCTAAATGACTTCGGATTTTATCATTTGTTTTTTTTCCGAAATAGATAGGGTAAGTAGGTGGAGAACATGTTAGTCTACCTATTTAATATGGAGAAAACACAAGCGCCATACTAAGTGCAGGCCTGAAGAAGGAGTGCATGCTCCGCAAATGCGTTGCCTGCAGTATCCCTTCACATTCGAGAAGTGATGTCAGGAGGAGTCGCCCGTGCATTCCACGGCCTCGCGAAGTGCCAGCATCCACCGACAGCATCCCCACGAGCCACAGCCACAAGCGGCCTGATCGGTCGCTCCACAGACAGGGATGATTTGTTGCAGTGCCAACTACATATACTACATGCCTTTGATGCTTACACCTTTGTGATTAACTTTTACTGTGTTCTAATAAAGCCCATATATGCTACACTTAATATGTGTTTTCTCCTTAGTTACCTCCAAGTCCCCTCTTGCTTGTACAATGAGCTGCCTTCCAAGTGAGCTTATTTATGGACTTTTCACTTATGGTCTCTATATAGACTGTGTCCAACCCTTTGACTATTATCAGAACCAGTTGGGCCCCTCAGTACTCCCAGTTTTGCGCCAAAATCCTTGTAATCATTGTTACCTATTTAATATGGGCTTAATGGAATTTAATTATGACAAGCGCTTCTGAGGAAGCCGCTATACGGTGGTGAAGCGAATTAAGGATACATGTATTTTAGTAGTAGGGGACCCACTCTCAGGTCCCGCTTTCTGCAATTTCTTTATCTGCAGATTGTTGTATGGTGGTGGTAAGATTCAATATATGCTCAATTCATCTGACAGTGACAGTACGTCATGTAAGCATCTGAACTGATTTGATTACTGTATGCACTGTTATTTATGGATCTGCAGGAGGCTCACTAGATACTATTTTGACAGACTTGTCTATAAACTTTGACATACCATACATGGATGTTGAACTATAATAGTGAATATTTTTCCTGCCTATACTGTGAATGTGCATTACATGACTGCTAAGGAGCACAGGCTTATAGCCACAACTCAATTAACCAGTAACCTAGCCCAAAGATGAGCCATATTAAGTTGGAAAGGGAAAGACCATAAGTTGGCAAGTTGGCAAGACCAAGGACAATTTCCAACATAAGTCATTTCCGAAAAAGAACACTTAACCGCTGCCAGTTACAGTTATACTGTAAGCACTCTTGAGCTTAAACTTGACCTAGTCTTAAAGGCCTGTGTTTATTATGAGTGCCCGGATAGACATCAGACTGACCCAACTTTCACTTAAAGGCATAGCCCATTAAGGTAACATTTAATGCTTGCAAGGTCAAAAACTGCCAATAAAGCTGTGACAATCAAACACTTACAGGGCGAGTGGGCAGGCAATTATTCAGAAGATGCGGTTCCTCAGGTCACTGATAATTTATCTCAATGCAGTGCCAAGGTAGCCAATCACTTTAGAGCCATTTTACATATAGGCAATCACAGGCTTCTGCAAGGAGGGGCAAGTGCCCCCCCCCCCCCTGGAATCTCAACTTCCCTTTTAAAGTGGTTGTTAAGCCACTTTATACCAATCTGTCAGGTCTGTTTAATAATCCTGTGTGCCCGTTATCAAGGGGTGATAATGTCCTATTGGACTAAACATGTCAGGGAGGAGACATGCTGACATCAGGCCACTGTCTCATACCAGGTCGGTAATGGCACCCTTTGTCAAATGGTTTAATGATTCATTTTATTTTGGCTTTTAACATACAAATCCAATAAATACTACACTATGGAAACCTCATCTGGCTCCCGGTGAGCTTGGTTTACTGCAGCTACATCTGGATGGTGTGAGCTGCTGAAAAGCCTTCCCCACAACAGATGGCGGATTTACACTGAGTGCATGTTTGCTGCTGTAACGGCAGCCCGCTTTTCTGGTGAGTGTCCATTTCCCAGGGGTGTGGTTGTTGATTCTGGAATATTGTACTGGATCACTTCTTCACTTTTCAAGTCACCATCACCACCAATTTTTTGTGCACATCTTTGCACTGAACTTTGTGCGTTCACCAATAAGTTTATATTGCTGATCCTATCATGGGACTGTGCATTCAAATGTATAATTTTTACTATATTGTTTTTTTATGATGTTCTGTTTTGATTTTCAAGATTGGACTTATATATACATGTATTTCACTTTAGCACTTTTTTGGACTTTATTTCAATGTGTTGTGCATTTATAACACAGTATTCACATTTTATTGCTGTTCATTTACTTTTGGCACTACACACTTTTTCTTAAGATTATTTTTAAGTTTATTTATTTATTTATTTCAGGTACTTATAAAGCGCTGCCAATTTACGCAGCGCTTTACATATGCATTACACATTCATATCAGTCCCTGCCCTCAAGGAGCTTACAATCTAAGTTCCCTAACTCGCATACATACACAGTAGGGCCAATTTATTTATTTTTTTTTTATACAGGATCCAGTTAACCACTTGCCGCCCGCCCGCCGTCATATGACGGCGGAGCGACCATTATCCTGGGCCGCCGTCATATGACGGCGGCACTTTAAGCAGGGCAGGCGCGCGATCGCGTGCGCGCCGCCCTGCACTGCCGGTGTCGGGGTGTCCTCGGGACACCCCCCGTCACCGGCAGAGGGGAAACAGCCAATGGGCGTGGCTGTTTCCCACGTGATCGGCTGTGTTCCAATGACACAGCCGATCACAATGAAGGCGCCCACAAGATGACCGCGCATGCGCGATCGGGAGCTCGCAGCGCGGTCATGTCGGTGGCGCTGTGTTCCGTAGGAACACAGCTATCACCGGCGGTAGTAAACAGTCACTGACAGTGACTGTTTACTATGTGATCGGCTGTGAATCCATTCACAGCCGATCACAAAATGTAAACAAAGAGCAGTAACTCACTGTTACTAGCTCTTCTCCCCTCATACAGTTTCCAGTGTGAGGGGAGAAGAGCTAGAAACAGTGAGTTACTGCTCTGTGTACCTGTAAAAAGTAAAATCACACTAATAAATGTCACACAGTCCTCAGCCCCCCCCCAATGTCACCTGTCACCCAACAGTCACCTCATCAGTGCCCAGAAATTGACACCCATAACGTTCACATGTGAGCGCAGCGATCGCGGGCAGAATCACAGCGATTCTGCCCGCGATCCGGAAATCATTGCAAATCGCGGGACGCCTGTGCGTTGCCCGTGATTTGCAATAGCACCCCAAACGTTGTGCGATGTTGCCGCCATTTCCGCCTGCCGAATCGCGCAAACAACGCATGACGCCCAAAAAAGGTACAAGAGTTTCTTTGGGGCGTCATGCGTTGTTTGCGTGATGTTACCGCGATTCGGCAGGCGGAAATCGCAGCAACATCGCACAGCGTTTGGGGTGCTATTGCAAATCACGGGCAACGCACAGGCGCCCCGCGATTTGCAATGATTTCTGGATCGTGGGCAGAATCGCAGTGATTCTGCCCGCGATCGCTACACTCACATGTGAACATAGCCTAAAGTTCACCGGTCACCAGAGACTGCCATCAGTACCGCCGTGCACCATCGCCCGTCACCTGTCACCCATCAGTGACCATTGCCCGTCACCGGTCACCCCATCAATCACCGTCACCTGTCACCCCATCAGTCATCGTCACCTGTCACCCCATCAGTCATCGTCATCTGTCACCCTATCAATCATCGTCACTTGACACCCCATCAGTGATCGTCACATGTCACTCCGTCAGTGATTGTCATCTGTCACCTCATCAATCATCGTCACCTATCACCCCATCAGTCATCGTCACCTGTCACCCCATCAGTCATCGTCCCCTTTCACCCCATCAGTCATTGTCACCTGTCACCCCATCAGTCATCTTCACCTGTTTGCCATATACATGCAATCACTTACTGACCGCCTAACGACTATATGCGTCGGCCATTAAAAGCTAAATACTGAATAAAATGTTGCCTATGGGGATTTTTAAGTACCAATGTTTGGCGCCATTCTGTGAGCATGCACAATTTTGAAGCATGACATGTTGGGTATCTAATTACTCGGCGTAACATTATCTTTCACATTATGGAAAATAATTGGGCTAAATTTACTGTTTTCTTATTTTTTAGTTCAAAAAAGTGAATTTTTTTCAAAAAAATGGAAGACTGCTGCGCAAATATGGTGTGATAAAAAATATTGCAACGATCTCCATTTTATTCTCTAGGGTCTCTGCTAAAAAAAAATATATAATGTTTGGGGGTTCCAAGTAGTTTTCTAGCAAAAAAAATGATTTTAGCTTGTAAACACCAAGTGTCAAAAATAGGCCCAGTCTTAAAGTGGATAAATGGACAACTTTGTGTAAAGCGCTACTTGGATGTTAGGCCTATGTATGTGGCCAGGCTGTGAAAAAGTGTTACACATGTGGTATCGCCATACTCAGGAGGAATAGCAGAATGTATTTTGGGGTGCAATTTTTGCTATGTACATGCTATGTGTTAGAAATATTGCATAAATGAACAGCTTTGTGTAAAAAAAAATGTGTTTTCATTTTCTTTCCACATTTTCCAAAAACTTGTGGAAAAAAATGACATTCAAAAGACTCATTATGCCTCAAAAATTATAAGTTGGGCTGTTTGCTTTCCAAAATGGGGTCATTTTATGGGGGTTTCCATTGTCCTGGTGCTCCAGGGCCTTCAAAAGTGCGATAGGTTGTCAGGAAATTATATGTGTAATTTGTGCTCCTAGAATGCCGGACGCTGCTACTTGGATGTTAGGCCTCTGTATGTGGCCAGGCTGTGAAAAAGTCTCACACATATGGTATCGCCATACTCAGGAGGAGTAGTAGAATGTGTTTTGGGGTGTAGTTGCAAGTATACATGTGCTGTGTGAGAGAAATAACCTGTTAATACGGCAATTTGTAAAAAAAAAAAAAAATCTTCATTTTGCAAAGCATTGTGGGAAAAAAATACAACTTCAAAAAACTCACCATGCCCCTTATTAAATACCTTGGAATGTCTACTTTCCAAAAAGGGGTCATTTGGGGGGTATTTGTACTTTCCTGCCTTTTTAGTGTCTCAAGAAATGAGATAGGCCTTCAGTACATCAGGTGTGATCAAGTGTGATCAATTTTCAATGATTCGCACCATAGCTTGTGGACTCTATAACTTTCACAAAGACCAAATAATATACACTTACTTGGGTTATTTTTACCAAAGATAAGTAGCAGTATAAATTTTGGCCAAAATTTGTGAAGAAAAATGACTAATTTGCAAAATTTTATGACAGAAACAAAGAAAAATGCGTTTTTTTCACGATATTTTCAGTCTTTTTTTATTTATAGCACAAAAAATAAAAAACCCAGTATTGATCAAATACCATCAAAAGAAAGCTCTATTTGTGTGAAAAAAGGACACAATTTTTGTATGGGTACAGTGTTGCATAACTGAGTAATTCTCAGTCAAAGTGTGAGAGCGCTGAAAGCTGAAAATCGGTCTGGGCAGGAAGGGGGTGAAAGTGCACTGTAGGCAAGTGGTTAACCTACCAGCATGTCTTTGGAGTGTGGGAGGAAACCGGAGTGCCCGGAGGAGTTTGGTATATTACTTATCTGTGCCAGCTGCCGCCCCACCACAGCGCAGAGATACACCTTTTTTTTACCAACGTAAGATATAATCATGCTAAGATAGTGGTGCTATGTCGAAATTTTTCATTTACCGGATGCATGATGTATCATCTGAAGCCTTAGGCAGGGTTTCCTGTTATTAGGTGTAGGAGGGAAGCCCCAGCGAAAGCGTTCAGGGCTGCTCCCCAGCACCCATTGGACTATGTCATATTTTAGGGCTTTTATTGTCAGAGAATAGGTGCCGGAACTCCCCGCTTCTGAGTCACGTCTTGTACCCTACCCACCTCAGAGCACCATCCCTTCGTTCCACCCCCTACTCACCTTCCAGCACTGCCTCATTTAGAAAATACAGAACCAAATATCATTTTGTGGTGCTAAGTAATTTGTATGGAATGTTTATGAAAACAAGAAAAGCAATACCCCCCAGCAACAACAGATCCCCCCGGCAACAATTGATGCCTGCAACAAAATATAACCCCAGAAACAAAAGACCCCTGGCAGCAACAACAAATCTCCCAGTAGCCAGCATCAATATACTATCCAGCAGCCAGAAATAATAGACCCCTTCCTATACCCCCCAACAACATATGCTACCCACAGCCGCAAAAAATTCCCCACCAGCAAGAATAGACCTCCCCAGCAACAATAGACCACCTCGAAAAATAGATTTCCTCCAACAACAATAGATCCCCAAGCAGCCAGCATCAATAGATCCTCCAGGATACCCCAGCACCCCTTGCCATTACATACTGTATACATACTGCGTTCCCCCACGTTCCCGCTGAAAAAAGAAGCCTAGCTGCTATGTCTGTATGGCCGCTGCATCCTAATATAGGCTGCCTGCACACAGCACCTGGAAGTTGAGATGCACAGATAATGGGCCCATTCACGTTACACAAGCCTTAAAGGGGTTGTAAAGTCAGAAGGTTTTTTTTTATCTTAATGCAATATATGCATTAAGATAAAAAAACCTCCTGTGTGCAGCAGCCCCCCCCCCCCTCAGCCCCCCTAATCAGGGCTGGCCCAAGACATTCTGCTGCCTGGGTCCAAGAGAAAAAAATGCTGCCCCCCCCCCCAAAAAAAATCACGCCCAACAAAAGGCCCCACATCCATTATTTTATATAAATATAACCTTTAGAAAATATTATATATACTGTTATCTTCTTCCATAACTTACTACTGGACCAGTCCACCAAACACCCACAGTCTGTCCTCAGTCCTCCTGTCACTCCTGTGTCTGCAGTGCCCACCGCCCTAGAAGATTCAGCCTGCCCTGCATGAGATGGGGTGCACTGATGTCTGATGTCATTGCACACACCACGATCACGAGAGGGAAGTTCCCAGGAAGAGACACTCTGCCTCCTCATACTCATCAGTTTGCACTACGGGCAGCAGTATGAGATGGGGAAATGCCTCCCGTAACACGCCACAAACTGATGACACACAAAACTGCTGAAAAAAATGTGCTGCCCCTCTCCAAGTCCTGCCTGGGTCCAATGGACCCAGAGGGACCCATGGTAGGGCCGGCCCTGCCCCTAATACTTACCTGAGCCCCCTCTCTTGCCTCAGCCATCCAGGGACTCTCTCTCCTGATTGGCTGAGACACAGCAGTGGTGCCATTGACTCTCGCTGCTGTCAATCAAACTCAGTTAGCCAATCAGGAGAGAGAGGGGGCAGGGCCGAATGGCAGCTCTGTGTCTGAATGGATACACGGAGCTGCAGCTCAGCTCGGGTGCCCCCATAGCAAGCTCCTTGCTGTGTCGGCACCCAACAGGAGGGAGAGGCCAGGAGAGCCGAAGAGGGACCCCAGAAGAGGAGGATCTGGGCAGCTCTGTGCAAATCCACTGCACAGAGGAGGTAACTATAACATGTTTGTTATTTTAATACAACAAAAGAGACTTTACAACCACTTTAAAGTGGAGAATGTGTTTTTTTCTTGGTTTGGATTTTTGGCTTATGGAAAATGCTGACTCGGAGTGAATGAGGCTTAAACCAGTTAATGGTTTGAATATTGTGCAAAGTAAAAAAAAAAATTCAGAGTGAATCTACATTTAATGATCGATAGATAGGATGAATGGTACAGTAAAGCATTTTCCCATTAAAGAACAGATTTTACTGCAGCACGTTGGCAGGTTCCCACAAAACAATGTACCCATACGCCGTTTCGTGGGAGCGCTCGTGGGGGCGCGCGCCCGTGCCAATTCGCCATAGGGGAAACTGATCTGCGGGGCAGGCAGCCGCGATTGCCCCCGGGTTCCCCATGGAGACAGAATGGCGGTCTGCCATTGTAAACATGGCAGACCACTGTTCTGTCAGCAATAAACACAGGGCTACTGTGTTCCTTCTATTTAGGAACACAGGTCCCTGTGTTCATTCCTAAGCCCATCCCCCACACAGTTGGAAAGAACCCACCTTAGGGACACATTTAACCCTTTGATCGCCCCTGGTGTTAACCCCTTCTCTGCCAGTGTCATTAGTACAGTAACAGCGCATATTTTTAGCACTGATTACTGTAGTAATGTCACTGGTCCCCCCCAAAAGTGTCAAAAATGTCATCTGTCTGCCGCAATGTCGCAGTCCCACTAAAAATCGCTGGTCGCCACCATTACCAGTAAAAAATAAATAAATAAAAATGACAAATCTTTCCCATAGTTTGTAGATGCGATAACTTTTGCACAAACCAATGAATATACACTTATTGGGATTTTTTTTACCAAAAATATGTAGCAGAAAACAAATTGGCCTAAAATGATTTAAAAAAAATAGATTTTTACATTTTTCTTATTGGGAATGTTATTTAGCAGAAAGTGAAATATATATTTTTTTTTTTTTTCAGAATTGATGCTCTTTTTATAGCGCAAAAAATAAAAATCGCACAGGTGATCAAATACCATCAAAAGAAAGCTCTATTTGTGGTAATAAAAGGACATAAATTGTATTTGGGAACAGCGTTGCATGAACACACAATTGTCAGTTAAAATAACGCAGTGCAGAATCCCAAAACATAGCCTGGTCATTAAGGGGGTAAAACCTGCCGGTTCAGAAGTAGTTAATAATGGGTGAAAACCACTGTGATAAATAGAGAGAAAGTAGAAACAACTATATCTCTGGGACTTGTCAGATCGGCACCAGCCTCCGTCCTGTTTTCTGCCTTGAATTCATCTTTTCTGACATCGTTGATCATAGTGCAGCCATCTAAGGTAGATATTACTGGATCAACAAACTGCGAAATACAAACTAAGCATGCAGATTCAAGCACAATAACAAAGCTGCTCTACTTGGGGAAAGTGTTTCCGCTGGCTTCATTTCACTGTTTACAAAAACTGGCCTACGAGCCAAACTCTGCTAATGCCATTAACAGCATTGCAGGTGGAAATAACAAGTGTGCTGACAATTCCTCCCTTGTGAAGTCTGGAACCACCCCTCCTTGTACTCACCCTACAAGTCCCGAGCCTTTCTTAGTGCAATATAACATCTTACTAAACTACCAGGCTATTGCAATCCAATCTTAAAATCAGAACATTTCAGGACGTGTAGTAATTATCACTCTGCGATAAAAATATAAATGTAGGATCAAACTGTAATAAGTGCCCATTCACACTACCGCGACTTGTCAGGCGACTGGTTAGCCTGACAAGTCGCGGTCCATGCACTGCTACGGGAACCGTTCTAATAGGAGCGACTCAAGTCACTCCGACTTAGAAAGTAGTTTCTGTACTACTTTGGGGCGACATCGGAGCAACTTGCATTGACATTCATTATATAAAGTTCGTGCAAGTCGCGCCGAAGTCGCGGTGCACGCGACTTCACAGGTCACCCCCAAAGTAGTGCCGCGTTAGTGTGAACCGGTACTAAGAGAAAATAGTTATACATGAAAATCAGTTCTTGTTGACAGTTTGATCCTATTTGTGTAAGGGGAACTTTTCTTTAACCGGTTGCCGACGGCCGCACGACTAGTCACTGCGGCGGTCAGCCCCGGCCAGGCAAAGTGACGTATATATACGTCACTAGCCTGGGAGCCAATAGCGGGCGAGCGCGCGCCCCCGAAGGCGCGCTCTCGCCCCGGTTCGTTCACGAACGAGTCTGCGCGTGTGACCGGCGGACCCGATGTCCGCCGGTCACTCGCGATCGTCCGCCGTGAAGGGAGAAAGGCAGGCGGCTAATGTAAACAAGCCGCCTGTCATTCTCCCCTGTGTATGAATAGTGATCATACGGTTCTACTATGTAGGACCGTTGATCACTGTTCATACACCTCAAGCCACAGCCAATCATAGTTAGAATCACGCCCCTAGGGACACACATAACCCCTCCCTCTCAAAAAAATTGAACCCCTTCACTACCAGTGTAATTTTACAGTAACAGTGCATATGTATAGCACTGATTACTGTAGAAATGTCACTGGTAACCCCAAAAGTGTCAAAAATGTCAGTCAAGGGTCCGATCTGTCCCCCGCAATGTCGCAGTCCCGCAAAAAAAAAATCGCAGATCGCCACCATTACGCGTTAAAAAAAAACAACAAAAATGACAAAAATCTTTCCCTTTGTTAGTAAACGCAATAACTTTTGCGCAAACCAATCAAAATACGCTTTTTGTGATTTTTTTTTACCAAACATATGGTAAAAAAAAAAAATGGCCAAAAATGTTAAAAATTTAATTTTTCCTTTTTTTGGGGGGGAATTTCATATAAAAACATGTGAAAAATATTGTTCTTTTTGCAAAATTGACACTCTTTTTTTGTTTATAGTGCAAAAAGTCAAAATCCGGGGCTTAAGTGGTTAACAACAACAACAAGAGAAGGGCTCACCAACTTTGTGCATTACCACTAAAAAGGTTTAACAGAATGCAAAAAAGCAACATACATTGTACTCACAAACTTATGATAGTTGCACACGTGTAAAAATATTGGACCCAATCTCCTCCAAGACAGCCCAAATATTCCTATGGTGCTGGATGACGTGATGGTATCCGCATATAGCTGGCTGACACATTTTGAGGGAGAACTCTCTTCCTCAGAGCCAAAAAATGCTAGGAAGAGGGTTCTACCTTGAAACGCGTCAGCCAGCTATATGCGGATACCATCACGTCATCCAGCACCGTAGGAATATCCAGGCTGTCTTGGAGGTGATTGGGTCCAATATCTTTACATGTGTGCAACTATCATAAGTTTGTGAGTTCAATGTATGTTGCTTTTTTGCATTCTGTTAAACCTTTTTAGTAGTATTGCACAAGGGTTTTTTTTTAGCATTTTTGTAGCATTTTTTGACTCTGAGGAGGAGGGTTCTCCCTCGAAACATGTCAGGCAACTATATGAGGATACCATCATATCATCCAGCACCATAGGATTATCTGGGCTGTCTTGGAGGTGATTGGGTCCAATATCTTTACATTTGTGCAACTGTCATAAGTTTGTGAGTACAATGTATGTTGCTTTTTTGGATTTAATTAAACCATTTTAGTGGTAATGCACAAAGTCGGTGCGCCCTTCTCTTGTTGTTGTTTTTCAGTGTATTTGGATACCCTTGGTCCTGAGAGGGCGACAAGACCTAAGGTGGTGTCAACAAAGACCACATACCTTCTTGCATACCACTCAAGCGCAGGAGAAATACTGTTTTTCTATCTTTTATTTAACTTTGGAGGTCACTGTAGACTGGATGTCTAGATCAAAATTAGCAGTATGCAAGTTTACAAGAACTACATCAAATTATGGAGGTGCCGCCTGTAAATGTGACATGAGTTTGATTTTTGCTGCTGCACAGTTACAGGCCAGAGCAACTGCATTTCGGTGTTAACGTAGGTGGTCAATAAAACCATGGCTCACCACCTACTTAACCCCCCCTTCCAGCGGCCCCTTTGTGAACAAGGCCTGAAATTCTATATTTATATCTGCAATTGGTTACACAATTATATAGCAGAAGAGTTTTTTTATATTGAGATAATATAAAAGCTGGGAATTAGCCCCAACAAAATCCAAAAGAGTACTCCAATGCAAGATGAAATTCAGAGGAAATGTAACACCCAAAATAAAATGCAAAGAAGGTTAGACACACATCAAGATCTTTAAGTTAACACGTCACTGTCAAAATAGGAACTAGAGAACACGCTAAAGAATAAGAACTAGACTCCATCGTGGGCAGTGAGAATGTCTAGGAAGCCTTTTAAATGAAGGCCAGCCAACCAGAATACTTAAAGCAATATTCAACCCTAAAGCAAGATATTGAATGCTTACCATGTGTTGGCTGCATTCGTTTTCTTTTTAAGGCTTTCTTTCTTCTATTTTCATTTGGTGATCTGACCAGTAAATCTGTTATTTTTAAACAGAACAAGCCCTCTTCCAGATGTATCAGTTTACAAGGATAAGACAAACCATTTAACCCACAGTTGACAGGGATGCTTACAAGAAGTAGCTTTTATTTATTTATATTTGAAAAAATAGCAAAAAAAAAAAAAAAGGGATTTTAATGGTGCCACAATGCAATCATTTTATAAAAACATCATTTTATTTAATTCCACATTTTAAAACTTGGGGTATTCAGTCACTCCTAAAGAGGATGTTTATTTTAAAAAAAGGATTTTTTACATGTATAAGGGCTCTTTCACACAGTCCGCCTCCGTAGGCGGATCAGTGCTGCTCAGCAGGGGATCATAAACGCAGATTCCCGCTGAGCAGGAAGGTGACAGCTCCCTCTCCGCTCTGTGTGTGGAGAGGGAGGTGTCATATCCCGATGCATCTCTATGGGGGAATCGGACTGCCTGTCCGCTCTCATCCGATCCCATCCAATCCGATCCCCTGGACAGATGGAAAATAGGGTTTCCATCCGTCCGGATTTCACGGACAGGATCGGATGCGGATGGCAGCGGGTGTCAGCGGACATGTCTCCGCTGACATCCGCTGCCCCATAGGGATGCATGGAGGATCCGATCAGATCCACCTAAAAAACTGACAGGTGGATGTGATCGGAGCGCTCGTGTGAAAGGACCCTAACACATACATATACAGATACTGTGTTAATCACAAAGCTTGTTGCTCGATGTGTTTCTCTTTTCTGCTTATCTGCTTATGTAAAACCTTTATCCCAAAAGGGAAAAAAAAAATGTTTGCTGTAACTAATTATAAAGTGTTAGCTGGAAATTGGCTTCAATTTGTTAGTGTATCGGAACCTGCTCAATACAAATTATATAATATATCTGCTGCGCCTGGTAATAAAACACAATATTAAAATATAGCAAAGAAGCAGCTGACACAATATTGTGAAATAAACTGCAAGAAACAGTACAAAATTGGTGCAGCGCTATTCAAATAGCAAAACAGTGCAATTCCAGAGAAAGAGTCCCAGTGGAAAGCATAGAATGCATCTTCAATCCCTATGTGAGGACCCCCACCGACACCCAATCACACAGCCTCTTACCATATATCATAGACCCTCACTTCAGGCAAAGGTGGTAGTGTAATCCTCCAATATTCCTCTAGCGATCCTCTCCGCAGACATAACATATCATGTGGAGATAAATAAAACACTCCTCATGGTGGAGACGTAATAATCCAATTTATTATAAAAAGATATCTACTCACATATCAGTTGTAAATCTCCAGCTTGTCTGAGTAAATTAATCCTGTGTTTCAAGCCAACAAAATGGCCGACATGTCCCAGCATGTACCAGCGTCATACGTCATCGACTCCTCCCTACACGTTTCGTCGTCATATGGCATCATCAGGGGCTATGAAATATGGTAAGAGGCTGTGTGATTGGGTGTCGGTGGTGGTCCTCACATAGGGATTGAAGACAGATTCTATGCTTTCCACTGGAACTCTCTCTCTTTGGATGTGGACTGTTTTGCTATTTGAATAGCGCTGCACCACTTCAGAATCTGCTAGTACATCTAACACTCCTCTCCCCCCAGAATGACTATGCTGCTGTCTTCTGTGCTCTTACATCCAGAGTGGAGACACTCTAATACAGAAGGTGTGTTATGGGCTGGATCGCCAGATGAAAAAAAAAAAAACAAATGCAGCCACCACATCTAATGATTGGTAAGCTGCAATATATTTCATTTTTGGTATTGGGTTTAATACCACTTTACTATTGACATGACAGTGTGTACCTGCATGTGGCATAACATGGGTTAAGAGTGTGCATATACGAGTGTGTGTGCATGTACACAGAGTGATATCGTGACTTAGGCTGGGTTCACACTGATGCAAATTGCATGAGGGTTTCCCCACATCCAATTTGCATGACAGGAAAGTGTGCCCACTCTCAATGGAGCCAGGTCACACATCTTCGGGGTGGCCGCAGTCCGAATTGCAGAAAGGTCCTGTGCTGTGACCCGCGGCCGCAGCTAGTGTGAACCCAGCCTTAGGAGGGCAAGGATGGGCACTTGTACCTTTAATCAAAATGACACAAGAAGATGGAACAGGTAAGGCCCCCAAAAGAAGAAATGTTCAACTGCCTGATCAGTTCTGACATTCTTACTGCTATTTAGTAGCTGTGATTATCTTGCATCTCATAATGTACAAACAATAGGAAAATAGCATGATGTACAATATAACACAATGTACCAGATGGTTAAAACGTTAAAATACAATTATGTTCCACTTACCAACAAAAAAGAATAAATACACCTCTTCATCGCCCTCACTTAGTTCTTTAATATTCCCAGTAAATAGAAGCCACAAGCCAACACCTACTATTGCGGATCCTGCCAGCTGAAAATAAGACAGAAATGTGAATAAATAAAATTTTCAGTCTATAAAACCAAAGCTTTAATTGCATCTTTAATTCAAAGTGCTCAGCTAAAATGAAAATGACAAGTTCATAATAAACTGTTAAATAAGAGAGGCCCAAAAACCAAGTTTAAAAACGATCTGTCGTAATTTTACTAAATGATTAGATCGGTAACAAATAAACATACAAGCAACACCCATGATCCCAAGTTATGGGATTGGATGGGGTCCAATGGCATTTGCACGCTATTATAGTGTTTAAGGAAACCAATAAAGGTTTAAAGTAAGTCTACTAATGTTTAGGAACAAGCATAAGTGAACAACACCAAGGAAAGTAATCGCTTTATCTCATCCTTTTGTACCCCAAGATCATTGATTCCTAAATATCCAGATCAAAGTTAGCAGAGTCAGTATTTTTATTTTTTAACAAGAACATCCACATTTTTTTTTTTAGTACTATGTTTAAATGAAACGCGGTGCACAATTTTCATTAACTACCTCAATATTGCTGTGTTGTAAAAAAAAAAAACAGAGATGGATGCCATTTTCTAGAGCAGTGGTCTCTAAACTGCCACCCAGGGACCAGATGCGGCCCTTTGCTTGCCTTTACCTGGCCCTTTAGGGCACTTTTCTTTCCACTGGTGCAAGACACTATTCCTCCCACTGACACCAAAAATGGGGCGTAATTCCTGTTATTGACATCAACAATAGGGCACTATATTTCCAATTGAGACCAACGATGGGGCAATATCTCTCCCACTGACACAAACGACTTAGCACTATTCCCCCTCCTAATGCTAAAGATGCACTGTTTACTCTAACTGAATGCAGGACAATTTCTACTCCCAGTATCCACAATCCGGCCCCCCTGAAGGACAGTAAACTGGCCCTTTTGTAACAAAGTTTGGAGATCTCTGTTCTAGAGCAATGTTTATTGACGGTGCTGCAGACAACACATATGGGGGGGCAGTACAGCCATAAATAGCTGTGATTAAGCTGTCATTGGACAACTCAGCGCATAGTCACAATGTACGGAGCCAATCTGTGGGCTGTCTACCTTGTGATTGCTGTGAACTAATCACAGTGGTCACAAATGTAAACACTGTTAGTGTTTACAAACATTCAACCCATTCACAGAGGAAAGCACCACAGAGCAAAATGCCACTAACCACCAATGATTGTAGTGTTTTTCTTTGCCAGGTTTAAAGCTCCACTGACCACCAATGATTGTTCTTTTTCACATCACATGTTTTGGAAATAATGCATGTGGCAGCTAGAAGTCCATACTGGATAGGTTACGGTGGTCAATCCAAGGGGGCAGGATTTTTAAGAAAAAGTAGTAGGTATTATTCAGAATAGCTGACATCTTCTCCTAAATGACAATGCCTATGATTCTTTAACTTATTTGAAGCATGTCATTGTTCATTTCCATGCTTTTGCAATGATTTGTCTATAAAAAGCACACCCTTCCACTCATGTTTGGTTAGATTGGGTAAAGGTCTATGTGATAAGGTTTCCAATAGGTTCCTAGGCAATAAGATGGTCAGGACTGACCTTATGTGTTTAAAGTCTTGGATCCACAAATACCACCAGATATGTAGATGGGAACCAGGTGTGCTGTTTCTAAAATAATCTGTGGACGCCCCAGGTGCAAATTTGGCAATGTGTGTTAGAGCCATGCACCACCAGAAGAGCACCTAAGGAAGTTCTGGGCTAAGAAGTTGGAAGAGCATGTATCTATGGCTAACCACTCTGTGTTTCATTCTGGGAGATCAAAGGTTTCCCAAAGAAAGTTTCCCATTTCCCTAGGTAGAGAAGTTTGGTGGGTCTGGAAGAGGAGTTTAATGTGTAGTAGAGTTCAGAAATAAAAAAACAAGAAAGAAAAATTCCCAGCTAACTTACCAATCTGCAACAAAACTGAATTGTCCTATCTAACAGTTTACATTATAGCCAGGGGTTTAGTGTACACACGTTTGCACATATATGCAAGTTGGAGCACATATATAATAATGGATAGAGTAACCACTTGCCTACTGGGCACTGTTACCCCCTTCCTGCTCAGGCCAATTTTCAGCTTTCAGTGTTGTTGCTTTTTTAATGACGCAGTCATGCAGCACTGTACCCATCTGAAATTTTTATCACACAAATAGAGCTTTGTTTTGGTGGTATTTATTTGCCACTTGGATTTTTATTTTTTGCTGAACAAATAAAAAATAAATAAAACATTTTTGAAAAAAATATATATATTTTTTTTTCTTAATTTCTGTTATAACATTTTGCATAATTTTTCTCCTTCACTGATGTGTGCTGATGAGGCTGCACTGATGGTCACTAAAAGGCAGCACAGATGAGCACTGATGGGCACTGATGAGGCAGCACTGATAGGCTACACTGAAGGGCATTAATAGCCTGCACTGATGAGGAGGCACTGATGAGGCTGAAATGATATTTGGCACTGATGGGCAGCACTGATAGAAGGCACTGAAGGGTACTAATAGGCAGCACTGATGAGTAGGCACTGATTGGCAGCACTGATGGGCACTGATTTGCAGCACTGATGGGCGCTGGTTGGCACTGATAGGCAGCACTGATGAGCACAAACGAAACTCCGGTTTTAGCCTGAACTGTTAGACAGAACAATTTGCTTTGTTGCAGGCTGGTTGGTAAGTGAGCTGTTAATTTTTCTTTGTTGGTTTTTGACATGTGTCGCCCTTCCATGTGCTCATTGCTGCAAAAACAAGTTATAGGTTAGGGTGGTTGCCATTTGTTTGTAGAGTTGGGTAATCAAGCTTGTGAGCATAGGGTCGTGCAAGCAAGGGTTATGGTTTTTTTTATACAGTAAAGGTTTTTTTTTTTTACAGGCTGGTATTTAAGTTTTCTTAAACTTTATTCACGGACCATTTAAATGGGATTTTCCTTGTTTTTTTTCTTTAGAAATGTATTTTTTGCTGTAGCATGTTTTATGCATTCTACAGACTCACCACTTTACAGGCACATTAAGGGGACCCCCAGGCACTATATTTAACCGCTTGCCGACCGCCGCACGACTATTTACTGCGGCAGTCAGCCCCTCACAGGCAAAGCGACGTAGTACTACGTCGCTAGCCTGTGAGGGTCTAGGGAGCGAGTGCGCGCCCCCGGAGGCACGCTCCCACTCCCACGCGGTCACGGACCCCCCGGGCGTGTGACCGGCGGACCCGATGTCCGCTGGTCACTCGGGGATCGTCGGTGCAGAGGGAGAAAGGCAGGCGGCTAATGTAAACAAGCCGCCTGTCATTCTCCCCTGTGTAGGAATAGTGATTATACGGTTCTACTATGTAGGACCGTTGATCACTGTTCCTACACCTCAAGCCACAGCCAATCACAGTTAGAATCACGCCCCTAGGGACACACATAACCCCTCCCTCTCAAAAAAAGTTAACCCCTTCACTGCCAGTGTAATTTTACAGTAACAGTGCATATGTATAGCACTGATTACTGTAGTAATGTCACTGGTAACCCCAAAAGTGTCAAGAATGTCAGTCAAGGGTCCGATCTGACCGCCGCAATGTCGCAGTCCCACAAAAAAAAATCGCAGATCGCCGCCATTAGGCGTTAAAAAAACCCATCAAAAATGACAAAAATCTTTCCCTTAGTTAGTAAACGCAATAACTTTTGCGCAAACCAATCAAAATACGCTTTTTGTGATGTTTTTTTTACCAAACATATGTAGCATAAAACAAATTGGCCGAAAATGTTAAAAAATTTAGATTTTTACATTTTTTTGGGGGGGAATTTCATATAAAAAAATGTGAAAAATATTGTTATTTTTGCAAAATTGACGCTCTTTTTTTGTTTATAGCGCATGATCAAAAAATCGCACAGGTGATCAAATACCACCAAGAGAAAGGAAAGGAAAAAAGGATGTCAAATTAGTTTAGGTACAGCGTCGCACGACTGCGCAATTGTCCGTTAAAGTCACACAGTGCCGAATCGCAAAATAGGCCCTGGTCAGGAAGGGTATAAAATCTTCCGGGGCTTAAGTGGTTAAAGCGATTTTTCATTTTTTATTGTTGTTAAATAAAATCGCTGCTCCTAAAAAAACAATCGTTTTTAGAAAAACAAAAAAAAAAATGTATTGATACATTTCCCTCAGGGCAGTACCCAGACCACCATACCCCTTTTTTGGCCAAATACTTATTATATAAGGCTTTAAAATGGGTACTTTTGATTTTTTCTGTTTGATTCCCATAGACTTCAATGGGGTTTCCCATCCGGGTTAGAACATTTCCCCTGTTTGGGAGTTCTGCTGCAAACCGAACAGGAGGATGATCAGCCAATGTCTACTAAAAAAACGTATCTCTCTGTCACTCAACTCAGCATGTTCCTTGTTAACATGCGAGCGCTACAGAACAGCTCCTTGTGCTGCCCTCTTCGAATGCAAGTTCTGCTGTATAGGGAATTGCAAGAGACGCAAGTCAAATTCAGGTACTTACAATGCTTGCTTTTAAAAAAATATTTTTTTCATTTTTATTAAATACAGTGCTGCATCAACCTGTGTTCTTTAAATAATGCTGTTTTCTAAAGCCCGCCACCCATACATGGATCGAAATTCGTCAGGTTCGGCAGGGACTGGATGACTTTCAATCCATGTGTGGGCTAGCTGGTTGTACACAAACTAATTAATCGATCAGCTTGTGTACAACCAGCCTGTCGGATTTTTTCTGAATGGTCAGTGCTGCCGGTTATAGCCGGCAACTCTGATCATTGTATTCAGCCGGCGGGGAAAGGCTACCCACTGGCAGAATAAAATAGCTCAGTAGGAGTGATGGATCCACCAAGAGGCGTAACTAGAACCTTCAGGGCCCCGGTGCAAGAAACCCAGGCCTGGGGCCCTACTCTTTAAGCCTGGGGCTCTTCCCACTGATCCTGGAGCCTTTACTCTCGTTGCAGGGCCCTTTATTACGGTCCCGCAGCGGGACCCTTACACAAGTTCTGCAGTGGGCCCCCTTCCTGCCTTCTTGAGGCCTCCTCATGGTGGTGGAATGCCAGGGCCCGGTTGCAAGTGTGACCTTTGCGATCCTGGAAGTTCACCTACTGGTGTCGGTAGTTTTTATTTTTTGGTATTTTAATTGTTTTATTTTTATTTCTTTTTTTTTTACAATGTCACTGACTATGACTCTGTCCATTCAGAAAAGGAAGGAACTGGTAAATTACATATTTACCGACCCCTTCCTGGTTCTCTATTGTGACACATCCCTTACAGCAGCCGACAGGAGAGGGGAGGGAGAAAGCCGGCAGCACAGCGGGGGGACCGGAGGACCACACAGGGGCCCAGAGACAGCAGAACACAAGTGAACTGGATAGGAGGAGTGGCGGGGGTCAGCATACAGAGGAACCAATCTCCTCCATTTTCCTCCTGCAGCTACAGGAGGAAAAAGGAGGACAGTGATTTCTTTACATGCTGCCCCCGCCGCCCCCTCCTATCCAGGTGTACAGGGAAGCCGCACAGGCCCCCTGGAGCATGGCGCCCGGTTGCAATTGCGACCCCTGCAACCCCTGTAGTTACGCCCCTGGATCCACCTTGAATGAGTAGATGGGGGAATTGGTTCAAGTTGAATGAAAAAAACGGAATCCCTGGCAATGAAGAACAGAGTCACCCAGGCACCGATTCATGCTATAACGGACGCAATTCTGTTGGACAAGCTGACCCCCTATGAAAAGCTTTGGCGGCCCTGGATTGACAATTGCCTGCCTTTCGGCTTTGATGACACCCTTGTACTCACTTAACCAAATGCATTTACTCTCCCTCCCCGTGTACCCACATGGGCCCCCACTGGTGGTTTGTGACTCTCTCTGGGCATCTACTACTTCCACTCCTGCCACCTCTCTCCCTCGGCCCCTCCTGTTTCTCCCGGTTTCCTCCTTGGCCCCCCCCCCCTCCCTCCAAGTTGCCTCTGGCACTCCTGCGCTAGTTTTGCTCTTTTACTGTGGCTAGACTTTCTTCCCCAGTTTTACTCATGTCTACCGGCAAGGGTTGTGTCCTGGACCTCTCCTATACCTTCTGCTCGATATCGGAGCACGTTCAGCAAGGTACCAGGACCACCCTCTCTTTCAACTTGCACTGTTACTTATTACATGATTGTTATGTTCTTCCATAGTATTTCCACTGTGACTTGTTTTGATATGGTATGTATTTTTCCTTTATACTGACATTTTGCTGTACCATGTTTATTTTGGTTTCAATAAAATTGTTTGAAAAGAAAAAAACTGAATCATGCATGGCTTGTCTTAGGCAAACACTTACATAAGTAGATGTACCCCTACCCTGAGTATGTAACAAGCAACAACCTGCGATGTCAGTTTGCTGGCATAGTGAAAAAAGAAAACAAAATTAGCTAAAGACTACAGTTCCCTCCATACAGGGTAGTTAAAGTGTTGTCCCAATATCTGAGTAATATACAGAACGTTTCTGATGTCTGTTGGTCAGGATAGCAGAAGGAAAGCAGCAGGGAACATAATAAGGCTTTTTTTATAGAGCAATAATGATGTGCAAACCACAGTAACCCATAACAGCCACAGCCAGCCAGACTTCAGCGTAATTCTTACTGTAATACTGTAATTAGTCTCTTACTTTTTTCCTACATCATAATTACTCAGTGCATTATCTTACTGAAAATCCCTCCGGTAATGATTTCATTTCGTGATTACTAAAATGATAAATTTCACCAAAATTACTAATATTTAAACGTTGGTAATAGAGATCACACTGGACAAGTAATACGACATATAAGGACATGCGTGTTTATTTTTCAAATTAAAATGTGTTTTTTAATTAAAAACCAAAAAACTCCAACACATAATGCATCTAAATTTAATGCCCTTAGGTCATTTCATTTTCAGAATTTCCAGCATCAATAGGGTATCCTATAATTACAAGTCTGCACCACGCCTTGTAGTCAGTGGCTGCAAAATAAAAGATGTGCATGCAATTTCTGTGTTTTCCACTAGTCTCTGCCAGTCTTTCCGACCTCACAAGGCTGCCCAAGTGCAAGGGTTTCCTTCTAAAGCAGCAAAAACTTCAGCCTGACTTTTTCAGATTTCATTAAAATGGATGTCTTGTTTCTTTTCTTTTAATTAAAAAGACAAATGACGATACATCGCACCAAGTCTTATTATAGGGAGGGCAGCAAGGTCATTAGGACAACACTTCACCACACTGGGGGGACTCATTTCAACCAGGGGTGCACATGCTGTGCTTCAATCCTTGGGCGGTGTTTTAGTTTTGAAGATATTACTATATACCGGGATTCTCAGCCAAAGCCCGAGTCTGTGATAAAATGCATTTTTTATATTAGTTTCCTGGCATACCTTGTACAGCAGCACTCAGAGAGGTTAGTCAGCTCTCTGAACCAGTCAGGGTCTATTGCTTTACAGTGGGCTGTAAGATAACCATGTTAAATATAATAATAAAATAATATCTATATAGTGGAGGAGATTTACTAAAACTGGAGCACCCAGAATCTGGTGCAGCTGTGCATGGTAGCCAATCAGCTTTTAACTTAAGCTTGTTCAATTAACCACTTTAAGACCGGAAGGATTTGCCTCCTTCCTGACCAGGCCCTATTTTGCGATTCGGCACTGCGTTACTTTAAAGGAGAGTTCCACCCAAAAGTGGAACTTCCGTTTTAGGTAGTAATAACCCCCAGACATGCCACATTTGGCATGTCATTTTTTTGGGGGGGAGAGCGGATACCTAGTTTTGACAGGTACCCACTCCCACTTCCGCTCAGAGCGCTGCGGCGCCCTGAACGGAAGTTCTCCTCTCCCCCTTCCTCCCTGCAATCTTCTGGGACATGTCAGAGGTCCCAGAAGATTGCCGGCCAATCAAGACGCGCAGCGCAACTCGCGCATGCACAGTGCGTACCCGGCTGTGAAGCCGCAAACTGTCACAGCTGTGATGCCGGCGCCGCCGAGGCCGGAGGGAAGAGGATCGAGGCTTCGGGCGGCCGCATCGCTGGACCGTGGGACAGGTGAGTGAAAAGGCTGGAACCCCGCTTTAACGGACAATGGCACGGTCGTGCGAGGCTGTACCCAAACTAAATTTACATCCTTTTTTTTGCCACAAATAGAGCTTTCTTTTGGTGGTATTTGATCACCTGTGCAATTTTTATTTTTTGCTCTAAATTTTGAAAAAAAAAAAAAACAATATTTTTCACATTCTGCTATATGACATTCCCAAAAAAAAAAATGTAAAAATCAAAATTTTTTAACATTTTAGGCCAATTTGTTTTCTGCTACAAATTTTTGGTAAAATAAGGCAATAAGCGTATTTTGATTGGTTTGCACAAAAGTTATCGCGTCTACTAACGGGAAAGATTTAGGTCATTCTTATTGTTTTTTTTTTTTTTTACTAGTAATGGCAGCGATCTGCAATTTTTTTGTGGAACTGCGACATTGTGGCGGACAGATTGGACCCCTAACTGACATTTTTGACACTTTTTGGGGGGACCAGTGACACTACTACAGCAATCAGTGCTAAAAATATGCACTGTTACTGTAATAATGAAACTGGCAGAGAAGGGGTTAATACTGGGGGGTGATCAAGGGGTTAAATGTATGCCTCATGCTTACTGACTTGTGTGTGTGTGTGTGTGTGTGTGTGGGGGGGGGAGGTTTTCTGTGACAGGCACAGAGATCGCAATTTCAGCATAGCTGAAACTGCTGATCTGATCCTGCCTGTCAGTGAGAAGATCCACCTGCTTAGTTTACATAAGCAGGCGGGTCTTCTCTCCGTTTCCCGGACCATTGAGGGAGGAAGGCGGCAATCGCGGCCTCTTCCACCCATCCACTTCTCCTCCAGTCACGTAGTACCAGTGGAGCCGCACTGCCGCAGTAATATTACTGTGGGCGGTCGGCAAGCGGTTAAGCTTTGACAATAAGTCCCGGTTCACACTGGGGCAACTTGTCAGGCGTCTTAGCCGCCTGACAAGTCGCGCTCCATTCAGTGCAATGGAACCGTTTTAATCGGAGCAACTCAAGTCACTCCAACTTAGAAAAAGGTTCCTGCACTACTTTGGGGGCGACTTGCATTGACTTCTATTGGAGAAGTCGTTTGCAAGCCCCGCTGAAGTCGCGATGCACAGGGTGGCTTCAGAGTCGGGCGACTTTGAAGCCGCCCCAGTGTGAACCCAGCCTAAGGCCTAATGCACACTGGACGTTATAAAACGCCCGTAGCTTTGTAGTGAGTTTTTCAGCGTTTTTGCATTGGCATTTTTCAGCAGTTTTAAGCGTTTTTTTGGGCTTTTTTAGCTAAAAATCACCTCTCTATTTTAGTAACTCTGACATTCCCACAATGCAATGCTTGCCAGAACTGCATCGCATGGGTGTTCACACCCCTTGCGATAAGATTTAGGTGCAGAGGAAAAAAGAGTCCTACAACAACATTTTGGTTCAAATGTGGACCCTTTTTTCCCCGTATCAAAATTGCATTGCATAGGTGTGAACACCCATGCGATGCGATTCTGTCAAGCTCACTGCATTTTGCAATCTGTTTCAGGGTGTCATTCATGGAACATTAAGCCCCCATTCACATCGGGCAGATTTGACATGCGATTTGACATGTCAAATCACATGCCAAATCAGAACCTATTGCCGGCAACGTCACTGTCCACATTGGTGCAACTCTGACTTTGTGGCACCGCACCAATTCCCAAAAGTAGTTTCTGCACTACTTTTGGCGACTTCAGGGCGATTTCAATAGACATCTGTGCATGAACCTATACAGATGTCTGTCAAATTGCCCTCAAAGTTGCGATGACATGCGAGTTTGAAATCGTGCGCGTTCAGCTGAATGATTTCAAACCCGCCCTCAGTGTGAACCGGTGCCATTGCCGGCAAAAGGCTCCAATTTGACATGCAATTCGACATGACAAATCACATGCCAAATCGACACAATGTCAACAGGACTTCATGTTCCATAAACAATACCCCCGAAACAGATTGAAAAATGCAGTGCGCTTGCAAAAATCGCATTGCATGGGTGTTCACACCCATGCAATGCGATTAGGTGTGGAGAAAAAAAGGGTCCTACAAAATTTTGGTGCAAATGTAATGCAATTTGAGCCATACAAAATATATGGCTCAAATCGCATCGCACAAACATCACATGTCATGTGCACAGGAATGCGGCGCATTTTTGGTGCGAATCAGCATTCAGCTCAGCATGCACCAGGGTGAACCCAGGCTATGTTCCATGAACGACACCTCAAAACAGAACCCAGGCTAAAAAAAAGCAATGAAATAAAAAACATCAAAAAACGCCAGTTAGCAGCGTTTTTTGGCATTTATCAGCGTTTATTGACGTTAGAGCGTTTTTACAGCTGAAAAACGCCACTCAAAACCCACTAGTTTTCGGGGGGTTTTTTAAGCCAGAAAATGCACCTGCCAAAAACTGCTGATAACAGCCTATGCGTGCATGGACACATAGGATAATATGCTGGGGAGTTTTTTGGCTGTAAAAAAAAAAAAAAAAAAAAAAACATCTGATACCAAAAACAGCCGCTGTAAACATGTCCAGTGTGCATGAGGCCTAAAACCAGGAAATTGGTTGGTTTTTCTGCAGAGCTACACCAGATTTTGCAAGCTCCAGTTTTAGTAAATCTCCCCCTGTTTGTAAATCACATGGACCTCTGAACAGAAATAATTCAGCAGGCAAAATTGTAATAATTCGGATTTATGTACATAATTTTAGCTACAACTTTACCCCCTTGGCTGGCATTTTTTCTCAATATTTAAGTAGCGATACTTTTTTCCTAGATTTTTATTTTTTACATTGTACACAAATCTTTTAATAATGAATTTTCTCTAAATGATGCCCTAATATTTCTTGAAATGTCATAACTAATGATTGCTGACAAAAATGGTCCCTGAGTGGGTAAAAAACAGAGGAGGCAACAATAAACATTCAATTGGGAAAATAGGAAACAAATATTTGCAAGTGCCAAAAATCATTCTTTATAAACACTTTTTTTCTGGTATATTTGTCCTTTTTTTAAAAAAAATAATTTGTCCTTTTTAAAAAAAAAAAAAAAACCATTAGCAGAATGGTCAGTGTATTATTTATTTCCTACTGTGCCGATTCAAAATTGAACACACTTTGGGTTGTCTGTAATGGTTTATATGTTGTAGAGTTGAAATAAAAATAAAAATGTAAAAGTGGAAAAAAGCTTTCTACCAGTGGTGGCTGGTGCATTGGGGGCGCCCTCCCTATCCATGCATTCGGCCCCCTAATCTACATGCGGGGCGCCGGACACATGGACTTCAATGGGGCTTTCTTTTTTTTTTTTTTTAGCCATGTGATTAGAGCCAGAGGCTCTAATAGGCTAAAACAAAGGGTGGGCTTGGGGCGCAGAGAGCCCACCCAGTTGTGTGACAATAGCGAATGAAAATTTGCTTTTGTCACACGGATCCTCCTCCTGGCCAATCAGGAAGCGGGTCTTGAGAGTTCTCATCCGATCCCATCAGATCCGCTGGACGGATGGAAAATAGAGTTTCCATCCGTCCAGATTTGACGGATCGGATGTCAGCAGACATGTCTCCGCTGACATCCGATGCCCCATAGAGATGCATGGGGGGACCGTTTAGATCCGCCAAAAAAACGGACAGGCGGATCTGAACGGTCCGGTCTGCCTGTGTGAAAGAGCCATTAGATTTCAGCTTTTAGCTGCGGATAGAGGAACTTATTTACCGCAGCTAAATGCAGACAATGCATCCCTATGGCCCCGCTCACACAACTATTTCATAACATACGGTTTTGTGCATTTAAGAAAAATAAAGTTGACAGCATCCAGGAACGATGTACCCCAGCTACCTGTATATAAATGCAGTTAATCGCAGCGCAAAGAAAAAATAAGTAAACAGTTACTATACAAAAGGCAAGAATTTACTACCGCAGCTAAACGCAGCCACGTGTAAATGCAAGTAATCGCATGTAAACGTAGTGTACAAATGTGAGTATGTTGGAATTTCAAATGAACAAAACATGCTTTTACCAACGGCAGAACAACCGCCCGTGTGAAAGGGGCCTAATATGAACATTTCACATTTTTGATAAGAAGATTTGCTGTTTTAATATTGGTTATAGGAAAACTGTATAGTAAAAAAAAAATAAAATAAAATAAAAAAAAAAGATTTTGGTTATTTTTTCCCACTTCTTTATTGACTGTTCCAGTTTTCCCTAAAGAATGGAAAAAAATACAACAGGAAATGAAATACTGTTGAGCTAAAGTGAGATTACAGCTAGCAGGTCCTTCTCAGCAGCACTGCAAGTTACATCTATTGTTAGAGTGGGGAGGCGCACTGATCTCATGTCCTTGAGGAATGAAAGGCAGGAAACCACGTTTAGGAGTTCCAACAGTGACAACAAACTTATGTAAACTTTGCAGCTTTTTTACACCAAGTCAGCTAATATTTACTTATTTTACAGCTATGGTATGTATACTCTTCCTTACATTCCTTCCTTTGTTTAACATACATTTTGCAAATTCTACAAAAGTGGAATTCAGCTCATTTGTTTATTGTTACCGTAGCAACTTCAGACTGCATCCTACACAATTGCCACCATTGAACATTTAATGGCGCACATCTTTTGCAGGGTTATTCAAGTTTAAGACACTCTAGCTAGGTTTTAATTCAAATAATATTCCGTAAAATGTACCATCATTGTATAAATGTAGTTTTGCCTAATTCTGTCATTTAAATTTTAAATCGGTGGTATACTCCGCTTTTTGACTTTTATCTACAGGTAAGCCTATAATAAGGCTTACCTGTAGGTAAAATTAATATCTCCTAAACCTGCACAGTTTAGGAGATATTCGCCCTGCATTCGCCCGGACCTTCAGAGCTTCTTGACGGAAAGTGAACTCCTGCGCGCATGCGCAGGAGTGACGTTACCGCGGCTCCGGCCACTCACAGCGCCTGCACAGTTTAGGAGATATTCGCCCTGCATTCGCCTGGCCACTCATAGCGCCTGCACAGTTTAGGAGATATTCGCCCTGCATTCGCCCGGACCTTCAGAGCTCCTTGCCGGAAAGTGAACTCCTACACGCAAGCGCGGGAGTGACGTCATCGCAGCTCCGGCCACTCACAGCGCCTGCACGGTTTAGGAGATATTCGCCCTGCATTCGCCTGGCCACTCACAGCGCCTGCACAGTTTAGGAGATATTCGCCCTGCATTCGCCCGGACCTTCAGAGTTCCTTGCCGGAAAGTGAACTCCTGCGCGCATGTGCGGGAGTGAGTCATCGCGGCTCCGGCCACTCACAGCGCCTGCAAAGTTTAGGAGATATTCGCCCGGCCACTCACAGCGCCTGCACAGTTTAGAAGATATTCGCCCTGCATTCGCCCGGACTTTCAGAGCTCCTTGCCGTAAAGTGAACTCCTGCGCGCATGCGCGGCAGTGACGTCATCACGGCTCCGGACACTCACAGCGCCGGAGCTGCCGAACCCAGAAGAGACACAGAGCGAAGATGTCTGGGCGACCGTGTTGGGGCTTCGTTTTAAGGTAAGTATTTCATAATGAGCTAGTATGCGATGCATTATGTCTTTGTCCTGCAGGGTTTGTTTTTTTTGTTTTTTTGGACCGCTTTTAAGTGGAATGCATGCTCTCAATTTAATTGTAAATACTAAAGTCCACAAGTCATGAGGATATGAGCAAAAAAATCTAAATGACAGTTTAGTATTTACATACATTGGAATAATTACTATATCTATGCAGCACGGGTATTTAGTTTGAATTTATTCAAATTTCACTCTATATCTAATGAGGCTAGAAGATGCAGCAGTGCCTTAGATCCTGCACTGTAGATGCATGGCTATAGGGCTGTAGGTACCAGGAAGATGTTTCAGAAGGCATTCCAGACAAAATGTACAATTTCAGAATACTGCTTAGGCACAATTACCATTACTAGATAGCAATTCTTTTCTTTTTGAGGTCAGCTCCACTTTAAGTGAACTTTAAAGTGCCTTAAAGTGTCAGTTAACCCATAGCTGCTTTTGAAATGTTTAATAGGTTAATACAGTAGTATAATCTACTATTTGTAGCATAGAGAAATAAACAACTTCCAAAATACTTTATTTCCTTCTTTATATATACTAGTCTTGTAACATTTATATTTTTCCACGGCACCACACTGTTTGATCCATGAGCAGAGCAAGCAGGCAACATCTGACTCATTCTGCAGTCACGTGAAAAAGGATTCTAATATATAATGAAAAATAAAATAAAAAATGCAAAGAAGATTCTACATAGAAGCCTTATGGCGGAACACTGCTGCTTTGTTCTGTTAATAAACTGGCAACAAGGCTCTCTCTAGGCTAGGACCTGCTTCCAAACAAAATCCAGGAACTGCCCCACAAACCTTTGAATTGTTTGTCACATGGGATGACGAGAGAGAGAGAGAGGGAGAGGGAGAGGGAGAGAGAGAGAGAGGGAGAGGGAGAGAGAGAGAGATTCTATCAATCATCCCTTGCTGGTCCCATCCCCCAGTCGATGTTGTTCAGCTATGGGGTGAATAGCTGGGGCTAGAAGAGTTAGAATGAGAAAGTGAACAAATGATGGTGGACCATGCGAAACACAAATGGCAAGACGCCACCAGAGGATCTACTGTATTTTGATACCAATACCAATAGAGGGTTCATGCAAATAGCAGGATCAACCAGGTATTTCCAAAAATTAAAAGATGCACCAAAGAAAGGTTCAGTACACAGGAAAAGGATATAAATATACCTAAATAAGCACACAAAAATGATTAGGGTAAATGAGACTTTAAAGTGGAGCTTCAGCCCTCCCATCAAAAAATTTAAAGTCAACAGCTACACATACTGTAGCTGCTGACCTTTACTATTAGGACACTTACTTCTCCAGGGGACCTCACCCAAGCAAATTTTTTAATTGGCTCCCAGGTGCTGGTGCCTCTATCTTGCATAAGGAAAACAGGCAGTGAAGCCTTGTGGCTTCACAGCCTGGACTCCTACTGCACATGCGCGAATCGTGCTGCGCTTTCGAAATGGACCAGCTGGGGCGAGGGCTAAATTTCCATCTGAGTTCACTGTAGCAAACTCAGCAGGAAGTAGGAGTGGGTACCTGTCAAAACCTGGTACACGCTACCACGCTACCACAAGGTGCCCAATGTGGCACTGGAGGGGGGGGGAGGAAGCAGACAAGCAGAGCTTCCTCTTTTGGGTGGAGCTCCGCTTTAAGTGCTGTTTTAACTTGAATGTATTAGGGCCAATGGGCAGTTAATATCAAGAGACACATTTGGAATATTTAGTTGGATCAATTGGACATCACATTTGGTTAAAATCTGTGCATATAAACAACCTTTTTTACACACAACAATCACAAGACAATAAGGCTGAGTATTTTCAGATGTAATATTTAGAAGCCTATTGATGGTTGAAAGTACATGTTAGACTTTCTCGTCTCTCAATGTCCTAATGGTGAGATACCAGCCTAAAGTTCTTGGTTGTAGAGTCACAATATGGTAGTTTTACAGACAAACGCAGGTGCCATAATGAAAAATATAAAGCAAATGCAGAACCAGTTGCAAAGGGCTTGACTCTTTTGGGAAGATCATGAGGGTGGGGTGTAGATGGGAACTACTGAAGTAATATCTCACCTCTGCAGTCACAAAGAGATGCACAAGTTGGGGAAGCCCGCTGACAGCTGATGATTCATCTGTTGTTAGGGACACGGTGGCCGACTTGCCGGCCTGCTTCTTAACAACCAGCTATTCACTGGTTTATTAGGGACGCCAGCGGCCTCCGCTTATAAAAAAAAGCTGGGCATCACTGTTAAGTAGAGTTTAGGAGCCGTCAGTGTTTTTTTTTTTTTTTGCCAACATGCTGCTACTCCAGAATTTGCTGGCAGTGGGGTTTTTTCTCTGCCACTAAGCTCTCCTGCCACAAAACGCTGCCATAAGCCTACGTCATGTCCTGAGTCCTCCACGTGTGTACACATCTATTTTTCATCAATAAAGTAAAAAATTTCATCTACATATTGGTGCCCTTAGTTGACTTCTTTTAGGAGATCCCCTGTATCTCCAACCATTGTAGTATAAGCCTATGTGTGCATGAACACATAGGATAACATGCAAAGCAGTATACGGGCCGTTTAAAAAAAGTCTGACATCCAGCTGTAAAAATTCCCGGGGTGCATGAGGCCTAAAAATCCTTGGTGCATTCAGCTTTACATGATGATAACAAAATATCCCACAGTCATTTGTTGAATAAAATATTTTTTCTCAGCTATCTATATTTAATTTAATCCCACTTCCTAGTATATTGAGGCACTGGCACAAATGGTATTTTTTCCCCTTAGACTTTGTGCATGCACCTTGTTATTGTTTTTAAGTTGAGTGGTTAGAGCACTGTAAATGTCGGGTAGCGTAATGTCACATACATTGCTGTAGCTATGACAACATATAAATTATAGCAAACAGCACCAGATCTGGTACACCACAAGCGTGTGATTTGATGTTGGCGTAAAGCCAGCAGCAAAAATGCTGAAGAAGCCAGCCACCAACAAAATTTAGTCATTGAGTCAAAATGGTGGTGAAGAATTGTAGGGGGAAGAGAAGAGGGTCATTAACGTGTGGCAACATAGAAAGAAAAGGAGGCAATTAGTTTTAATCAGATGTGTTTTTTTTTTGCAATAGTTATTACAGTAATAGTGACAGTTTCAAATGATGGAGTCTACCTTAACCACTTACCAGCCTCCCACAGTACAGTTACTGTTACTCCCTGAAATCAACTCTTAGTTCAGGGAGAAAAAGCAGCCGGATCCAGTGCTGTATTTTGGCCTAGGCCAACAAGGCCCAGGCCTAGGGCGGCACATTGCAGGGGGGCAGCAAAAAAGCCCCCCCTCCACCTGAGACTCTATTGGCCACTGGTTGCTAGAGCCACCTCTCTCACCCCCCTCTCTCTCTGTCTCACCCCTCCTCTCTCTCTTCCACCCCCTCTCTCTCACCCCCTCTCTCTTTCTCTCTCATCCCCCCTCTCTCTATTATCTCCCTCTCTCTCTCACTCTTTGATTCCCCTCTCTCTCTCACCCACCTCCTCTCACCCCCTCCCCCCTCTCGTGAGATCTCAGGGGTTCATGCTGGGACTTGTAGTTCTTCAATTTTGGAGGGAGTCAAATCCATTAAAAAGGGAGTGGGGCAAATTTACATAGGGGGGGGGGGGGGCGCCCAATTTTAGTCTTGCCTAGGGCAGCACAAAACCAAAATACACCACTGGCTGGATCTGTGGGTAACAGCAGCGAACATTACACAAATTACACTTGCTTGGCACATAGTTAACCCTTGATGTTAACCCCTTCCCAGAAATTGTCAGTAGTACAGTGTACAGTATAATCACTGTTCACCGTATTAGTGTCTCTAGCGACTTCAGTGACAGTTAATGTCCTTCCAGCCAGTGTCAGGTAGCGTCAGATTGACCACCACATTATCACAATCACACTATAAGTCGCTGACGGATGCCAGTACTAGTATAGTGTCTGTAGGGATCAGTATTTTGATCATGATCAGAACTATTCTAGAGTCCCAAAAACACAGATTGTTTTTTACCAAAGACAACTAGCAGAATACATTTTGGCCAGCATTTATGAAGGAATTTGATTTTATTGGATATGTTTCATAACTGAAAGTAGAAAATGTGTTTTTTTTTTTCAAAATGTTCAGTCTTTATTTAACCACTTTACCACCGGAGGATTTTGCTGTCTTTCGTCCAGGCCACTTTTACGATTCGGCGCTGTGCGACTTTAACTGACAATTGCGCGGTCGTGCGACGCCGTACCCAAACGAAATTTACGTCCTTTTTTTCCCACAAACAGAGCTTTCTTTTGGTGGTATTTGATCACCTGTGCGATTTTTACTTTTTGCGCTATAAACAAAAAAAAAGCATTTATTTTGAAAAAATAACAATATTTTTCACATTTTTTTATATGAAATTCCCCCCCAAAAAAATGTAAAAATCTAAATTTTTTTTAATTTTTGGCCAATTTGTTTTTTGCTACATATTTTTGGTAAAAAAAAATCACAATAAGCGTATTTTTATTGGTTTGCGCAAAAGTTATTGCGTTTACTAACAAAGAGAAAGATTTCTGTCATTTTTGGTGTTTTTTTTTTAACGCGTAATGGCGGCGATCTGCGATTTTTTTGCGGGACTGCGACATTGTGGCAGACAGATCGGACCCTTGACTGAAATTTTTGACACTTTGCGGGGTACCAGTGACATTACTGCAGTAATCAGTGCTATACATATGCACTGTTACTGTAAAAATGACACTGGCAGGGAAGGGGTTAATTTTATTGGAGAGGGAGGGGTTAATGTATGCCTGGTGCTTACTGACGTGTGGGGGGGGGAGGTGACAGAGTGAAACAAGGACAGATCCAGGGTTCAGCTATGCTGAACCCTGCAATCTGACCCTGCCTGTCACTTCAGAGATCTCCACACTCGATCCCCGACGATCGGGTAAGAGCAGCGGCGATCGCCGCCGCTCCTCCCCTGGCCCGACTCCCGCTGTGACTGAAAACAGCGGGAGTGAGCCTCCGCCGGCGCGCACGCGCCGCCCACAAGGGGCGGAGTCCAGCGACGTAGGTCTACGTCGCTGGACGGGAACGAGCCACTTTGCTGCAGTAACAGCAAAGTGAGCGGAGGTAAAGTGGTTAATAAAAGATAAAAAAAAATTAAAAAAATGTGATCCAAAACCAATAAAAGAAAGCTTGTGTGAAAAAAATAATATAAATTTAATTTGTGTACAGTGTTGCATGACTGTGCAATTGCCAGTTAAAGTAGCTCTCTGCTGAATGGCAAA
Source organism: Pelophylax lessonae (assembly GCF_965119305.1). NCBI lineage: Eukaryota > Metazoa > Chordata > Amphibia > Anura > Ranidae > Pelophylax > Pelophylax lessonae. The sequence goes on from NC_138769.1 coordinate 220,423,685, forward strand.
AAAATGCCCTAGTCGTGAAAGCGGTAAAGCTTTCCAGAGATCAAGTGGGTAAAGCAAAGATCCCAGATAGCAAGGATAACTTGCCACAAATTTGTGGCAGTGTTGAATTGTAAGTTAACTTGCTGCACATTTTCACTGGCAAGTTGTACATTTGCAAAGCACTTGAAGTACAAGTTCTAGTTGCCACTTTTCTAATTTGTAGCAAATTTGCCTGGCAAGTCTCTAGCAAGAGCAAAGTTGCAGTGGTGAGTCTACAACAAAAGCTCTGCAAGTCTACAGCATGAAAATTCAGCGACAGTGACCCCTGTGGTGGGATGACTATTGCACACCTTAACTGAACCAGAACTTGTGGCAAACTTGCAAATTGTTTGTAAAGAAATTTGATTTGGAGTCATGCAATGCAGACTTGCTGCAGTCGTGCAACAAACTTGTGAAGACTGGCAAGTCTAGCAATAGCTTAGCACGTCATTTTTAAACTCGCAGCACAATTTCTTGCTATCTTGGGATGTGCTTTGTGTATGTAGAGAAAACTAAAAGGCCTTCTTCAGGGTCTATGTCAACAGGTTGACTGCAAGCTGTGTGCTGCGATGCCATGTTTCACAATGTTTACTCTACACTTCCCGATATTGACTCTTCCCGAAAGGCGTTTGGCTGCAAATGTAGAGTACTTTTGACATCAGTGTAATATCCTTTTGAGATCATTTCAAATTGATTAAAATGTGTATTTGGCCTCCAGTTTGCCTCCTTCAGACCTGCCCTAATTTGCTTCAAGCTGCTTTTACATTTCCTCAGATTTGTATGAGAAGATAAACCGTTCTGACAGGAATATGTCGACATTGGGCCTTAATACCCTCTATCTGCCAGCTCAATCTCATCCTTGTGGCTGGCCATATACAGTTCGATTCTCTGCGATTCCTGATGAACCGGCCGAGATTCAATTCTTTAATGGGCAGGCTGAATATACCAAGTTAATCGATTAATCAACTTAGGTACAACCAGCCTGCCGGGTTGTCTTGCGATTATTTCTGCTATAACTGCTAACGATAACCACTGTCTTCACCAGCGGGGACGGCTTGCACTGTGTATGGCCAGCCTTATAGGCAGCCAGTGTGTGCATGATTATTAAAACTTAAAAACTAAAGATCTGCATTCTTTACATTTTGTATCATTTATTATAGAAATGTTGAACTTTCTTGTGTTAGGACTTAGGATACCAATTTCAATATATAACCTAAAATTTTGAGGTCATTTTTTTTTGACAAGGAAATGTATTTTTATTTCCATAGGGAAACCTCACACAATTCCTCACCTGATGGGCACAGTGAAAATGCTGCCAATCTTCAATGTTTCTGTTAAAGCTCTGCTTAGTGAATTCCTGTCAGGATTTTACAAGGAGAAGGAAACTGAACTGCCGTCACTTCTGTTCCTAGCATCAATGAATGTTTTCTTAACATCCTTGTTAACTGGGCTGTGTTACTAGCTGGTCATACAACATTACTGACAGTCAAGAATTCCTTGCATGGCCTTCCAAAAAGCCGAACAGAGACATTTGTGCTGCTCAGTGTTATTTGGTCTGAAACTATAGCAACATCAAAGGGTAATGGTAACTTTAAAAAGCAAGTTTAGTGTTATTTAAGGGCTTCTCCCATTTCCTCGGTCTGCAAAACCAAACAACTCTACAGATAAGATATTAGAATCCATGCCTGGCAATCATAAACATTTTTAAGACTTAAAACCTAGAAGAAAATGTGGCGTAATAGTCATCCACATCTGTCAAAGTATAAAGTAAACATGTACAACTGCCTATAGACAAGTGATTGGCAACTTATCGGCTTAGGAGGACCTCAAATGCAGCCCCTGACATCACCAAAGGACGACACACAATGTTCAATATATATAATGCTTAAGAGGACTGCCAAAAACTGATAATCTAATAGAGGAAATGAAGGTCAGAGTGTGGACATGCTACGATTTTGGCTGCTACACAAGACAATATGAAACTGGGAACATGGTACACGAGGCTAAGAGCCCTTTCATGGAGCCTGATCCATCCCATCCATCCACTCCATCCCTTCTCTCTTCTGCTTCCCAGTGACCTGAATCAGGAGGACCACAGTACTATCTGAACCCTTTGGGATCGTACCCCCTCGGAGAGGGCTGGTAGTGGAAGTGGTATTACAGAGGGATATCCTTTTTTCGCCAGGAGGGACGCACCCATATCGGGAGATTGTCTCCAAGGCACGGTTGGTCTCAATGCCGTAAGGCATATAGGACCCACGTTTTCTGGTGAGTTTGCAATTTACTTATTCTTCATGGTGAAGGGCCACTTGGGAGGAAGAAAAGGAGCACTGGCACTTTATCTATATATATATATATATATATATATATATATAATTTCTCACAACACAATTTTTTGGACTGTTTATTACTTGGAAATCACAACTTTTTTGGAAGCCATCACTATATGAACTTTTTTTATATGTTTTTTTTTTTTTATATGATTTAATAAACTCTTGTATTCTGATTGATTGTTTATATATACCATCACCCATTTATTTTCACAATATATTATATATTTTTAGATTTATACTTTTTCACCATATTGGGTTCAGCAAGCGCTATAGGTAATCAATTAGTTTGATTACTCCACCCCCCATAAGAGCCCTTTCACACTGAGGTTCTTGAAAACTGCCCATAAAACGATGAGTGCTTTTGTGGCACTTTTAAGGCGTTAGCGGTGCGCTCTTTTTTTGAGGACACGACTCAAAAAATGCTTCAAGAACCATTTTGAGGCATTTTTAAAGTGCTTTTTTAGGTGCTTCCCATTCATGTCAATGCAGTGGGGAGTTTTTTTAGTGCTCCAAAGATGCTGCTTGCAGATTTTTTTTTTACTGCCCTGCCAGCCACCGCCCCAGTGTGAAAGCATTCATTGATTTTAATGGGAATAGGTTTTCTTGAGCCTTTCAGGCACTTTTTAAAGTGCTTGAAATTGAAAAGCGCCTCAGTGTGAAAGGGCTCTTATCAATGTTCCCACTAAAAACTGCTGAGGTCCGCGGGCAGCAAATCATATACCAAAGGACTGCATGCAGCCCTTGGGCCGCAGGTTGGGCACTAGGGCTATAGACTGTTTTAGTGTCCTAAATGTTTTATTCAGTCATGATTCATTTGGGATACACATTTTACTTTCTCCAAAGCTCTAAAAACATATACCATATATGATTTGGGAGGGGAGCTCCTTGCAATGTATCCTCTCTAGCGACTGCCAGAAAGCCCTGTCAGTGGGCTCTTTAAAAGAGCCCCCCAGAGCCTTCCAGAAGTTTCTAATTGGTCATACCCTAATTAACCAGTCCCTGCCTGACCTCCTTCCTGCCTGACCTCCTTCCAGAACCTTCACAATCATGTGACCTTAGCTGACCTATTAGAATAAGCCCCATTAGAAAACACTATAATAGTGCTTTAAATGCCGATGCCCCATTAGGCAATGGGGGCCTAAAAAGGCTACCCCTTTTTCCCCCACATTCTTATTAAATGTATATTTTTTATTATATATAGCTATAACTAAAGTGGTTGTAAAGGATATTTTTTTAATAACAAACACCTCTACTTACCTCCTCTTCTTGGATCCTCTGCCGGCACTGCTCTTCTCTGTCCAATTAAAGTGGTTGTATACCCTCCTGTTATGTTTGTACCTATAGGTAAGCCTATAACAAGGCTTACCTATAGGTACTGTAAATATCTCCTAAACTTGCACCGTTTAGGAGATATTTACATTGCATGCTGCGATGACGTCATTGGCGCATTCGTTCTGAAGGAACGGTAGCCCATGCCGTTCCTTCAGAGCCCTGTGCCGTGACCGGTGACTCCTGCGCACATGCACGGAAGTGACGTCACGCGGCTTCTGCCTGTAGCACAGCCGGAGTCCGCAGACCCGGAAGGAAGATGGGTGAAGATGGATGTGGCCTCCAGCGGGGACGACGCGGGCTTCGTTTGCAGGTAGGTGTCACATAATGTGCTAGTATGCATTGCACACTAGCACATTATGCATTTACTTTGTAGGTAACCAAATACAATTGCAGGCTTTACTTCCTCTTTAAGATTGGTTGATCTTCAATTGTAGATGCCAAATATCAATATAAGGCACAACGATGGTCATATATCTACGTCTGTACTGTTTGTTGAAATAAATGCCTCTAAACTACATTTGTTTCCAGTAGCTTTTCTCTTCAATCTCAATTAGGTTAAAATGTCTTTAAAAAAGGAGATATCTGTATTATGACTAATTAGTAGATAGTGTTGTCTAGACAGCAGGAGTGTGATCAGAACAAGAGATGTCTTCAGGTCAGAGTGACTGCATTGATAGTGCGGTCCAGCAGACAAAACAATGCCAGGAACGGAGGCTAACATTCATTTTTTCTGTTGCAGGATTGGTATACAGAGACCAGTGTACACCCACAGAAGAACATCGTACAAATGTAAAAATAATTATATCCATGCCTATTAGAAAAAAAAATATTTGTATGCTATGTGCATAGTATTATTTCTATACTATGACATTTAAAACTTTCTATATCAGTTTTGGAAAGGATTAAAACCCATACCAGGTGATTACTGCCATCCAGGGTTTTGTTAGATTTAACAGGGCAGGAAATTAGAGGAATTCTCTCTAACAGAGCCTTTGGTGACAATAAAAACCCGGCAAGAGTTCTAATACTTCTCCCACTCTATCTAAAAACTTTGGAATTTTGGCCTTAAAGTTATACTAAAGTTTTGATTTTTTTTTTTTTTAACAATAACAAACATGTTACACTCCCCTGCTCTGTGCAGCCCAGATCCTCCACTTCTCGGGTCCTACAACTGCGCTCCTGGCCCCTCTCTCCTGCCGAGTGTCCCCACAGCAAGCAGCCTGCTATGGGGGCACCAGAGCTGACTCACCACCCTCTATGTCCATTCATACACGAGCCACTGCCTGGCCATTGGGTCAATGACTTTGATTGACAGCAGCATGAGCCAATGGCGCCTGCTGCTGTCTCAGCCAATGAGGAGGGAGAGTCCCAGACAGCTGAGCCTCTTGTGCACATCGCTGGACTGACATGGGGCTCAGGTAAGTATTAGGGGGGCTGAAGGGGGGGAACTGCACACAGAAGATTTTTTATCTTAATGCACAGAATGCATTAAGATAAAAAACCTTCTGACTTTAGAACCACTTAAACATACACTTTAAAGAAGGCCAGTACTGACAGAAGTATGGTGGTTGCCATTCCTGACCTACTTTTGGATGCATATGGCTTTAATACTTTCTGGGTTACTGACATGGAATAAGTATGCAGCTGTAATGTCCGAATAAACTCATCCTTAGAATATATGTCAATTTAACAGCCCATTTACACTTTAGTGCTGTGGTGTACTACTGTATGTGCATTAATGTATGTTGTAAAGGCAATGTGCAACCAATGTACTACAACATAGCTAAAATCGGACATGACCCTTTTTTTTTATGTGTTGCACCTCAATGTATGTGTATTATTTGCTGTGGTGTGGATAAATAGCTTGCTACTGTATTGGTGCATTGGTGTGCCATTCAAAATGAAAGGTACCGCAGGACACTGCACCATGGTATGCGTGTTGCCATGTGTTGCAGTAATGTGATATTGCAGTGATGTGAATGGGCACCAACAATACATTTCTTTTATTTGCTCCCTTTTGGTCTGTTCAATGTCCAAAGGGTGGCCACAATAATATGAACACATGGGCAGCACAGTGGTAAAGTGGTTAGCACTTCTGCCTGGCAGCACTAGGTTGTTGGTTTGAATCGCAACCACGGAACTACCTTCCTGGAGTTTGCACGTTCTCCCTGTGCCTGTGTGGGTTTCCTCCTACACTCCAAAAGATATACTGGTAGATTAATTGGATCCTTGATAAATTGGCCCTAGTACTTGTATGTATGAATGTGATTTAGGGACCTTAGATTGTAATTTCCTTGAGGGTAGGGACTGATGTCACTGTGCAATAAATATGTAAAGTGCTGCGTAAATTGAGGGCCACATATTTTCTTTGTCTATGCTATCTAGGTTTGTAAGCCAGAATACTAAACACTGGGGTTTATTTACTAAAGACAAATAGGCTTTGCACTTTGCAAGTGCAGTTGCCCCAGAGCTTAGTAAATGTGAGGAAGCTCTGCTGACTTCCATCATCCAATCATGTTTAAGTACAATTGCTGCTTTTGTATTTTTCTTGCATGTGGCAGAGTCTTCTTTGTAAAGTGAAGCTTTACCTCATTTATTAAGCTCTGGAGGAACTGCACAGTCTATCTGACTTCAGTAAATCAACCCTATTGTGTTCAACAGGGGTTAGTATGAGTAGTCAGTGAAATAGGTGACTTTTTAGACTTCTAAATAGCACCAATCATTGTTGCCCATTTAGTGCCAGTCTCCACGGTTATGATGGCATAAACAAAGGATAGTAAGGATGACTGCGTGACGCTCTATGTGGATTGTTTTTGTGGAAACAGGGTCTTCAATGTGGATCTTAAATTCTGCTGTCACTTTTGTTACAGAAATTCCATTTGTTTGGTCACAATCCTTAGCGCGTGACAGCTGTTGTCATTAATTTCTGTTTTCGCTCACTTTTGCAGTATTACTGCCTTGCAATTTGCAAAAACCTTAGGCCCCTTTCACACATGCTGTCTGTTTTTCATCCATCCATTGGCAGATGAAAAACGGACATCAATGCATGCCTATGTAAAAACAGATGTATATGGATGAAAATTCATTTACATCCATTTTCATCCGCTTCCGTCAACATCTGTTTTTTGAACTGATGAAAGCCCTATGTTTCATCCGTTAAAAAAACGGATCGGATAAAAAAACAGATGAAAACAGATGACAACGGATGAAAAATGGATGACAACGGATGAAAAAACAGATGATAACTGAAGACAACAAATGAAAAACGGATGACAGCGGATTAAAATCTGATTACAACGGATGAAAAACAGATGAAAAACTGATGTAGTCCGTATGTGTGAAAGGGGTCACACATGAGCTTCAGCCTCAATTGGGTTGATTTAGGGCTTTAGGTTGATTTAGGGCTTTTTCACAATAGGAGTCCGTCAAACGGACTTCGTTTATCTCAGTGGGGGATCGATCTGCTGATCCCCCGCTGAGCAGGAGGATAACAGCTGTTCTCTGCTCTGTGATGCGGAGACACAGCTGTCAGGTCCCCATGCATCTCTATGGGGGAATCGGATGGGAACGGACCATCGGTCCATTCTCATCTGATCTGCTGGACGGATGGAAAATAGGGTTTCCATCCGTCCAGATTTGATGGATTGGATCGGAAGTCAGCGGACATGTCTCCGCTGACATCCAATGCCCCATAGAGATGCATGGGGGGGACCGTTCAGATCCACCAAAAAAACTGACTTGCCTGTGTAAAAGGAGCCTTAGGCCCCTTTCACACAGGCGGACCGTTCAGATCCCCCTGTCCGTTTTTTTGGCGGATGTGAACGGTCTCCCCATGCATTCCTATGGGGCATCGGATGTCAGCGGAGATATGTCCGCTGACATCCGACCCGACCCGAAATCTGGACGGATGGAAACCCTATTTTCCATCCGTCCAGCGGATCGGATGGGATCGGGTGAGAACGGACTGACGGTCCGTTGACATCCGATTTCCCCCATAGAGATGCATGGGGAACTGTCAGCTGTGTCTCCGCACACAGCGCGGAGACACAGCTGTCCTCCTGCTGCTCAGCGGGGGATCGGCGGCTCGATCCCCCGCTGAGAAAAACAGAAGACAGAGCCCTTACTAAAACTGTAGAGTGCAAAATCTGATGCAGCTGTGCATGGTAGCTAACCAGCTTCTAACTTCAGCTTGTTCAATTAAGCTTTGACAAAAAAACCTGCAAGCTGATTGATTTCAATGCAGAGCTACACCAGATATTGCACTCTCCAGTTTTAGTACATCAACCCCAGTGGGTCATTAATAAGCGCTGAGATGGCACCAAACATGTCAACCCCTTTTTTTAGCCCCTACAGTGTCTGTGTAGCTGTTAAAAGTTGCCTTTATACTACTTTCAATAAAAATGAAGATTCTTGGAGTGTAGCTTTCCCAATTGTTTATTCTACATTGCTTCAGCGTAGTGAGCTGAACTTGCATCTGAGTGAGAAGGGTGCGGAGAAGTGTTTCGGCAGGCCAACCTGGAGCAGCGTTTCATTGTTTATCACTGAAGGTCCTATATCTCCGTTGAGATTGCCCCACCATAGGTGGACGAGCGTTAATGTAGCTCAACAAACAAACATAATGGACCCTTTTCAGCAACACACAGTATTTGTGCTGTGGTGCACTGCTGTGCATTGTGTGTTGGCATATTGAATGGCATGACAATGCACTGCATGCAGAGCCATGCATTGACACTCATAGCGGTAAAATGCCTTATCACAACGTAAAGGTGTGAATGGGCGCTTAGTTATTTGGCACTGTGGATGGCCAGACTATTGTACATTGTCCCTTCTTAGAAAAGTGTCAAATAGCCATGTCTTTTTGCATACAGAAGCTAGATACAAAAGACTATCTGTCCTCTTTGAAAAATACATGGCCAAATAATAGAAAACAGCCACTCTACAGTTTTCAGATGTAAAGAGACACAAATCTTGTATGATGATATGTGAAAACAATTTATCACAAAACCAACTGATATATCCCTAACTTTTTGAAAATATAGAAATGGGTAAAATATTACTTACCTCCTAGTTATGAAGCTCAAATTCTTTTTCTTTGATGGCACAGAGGTGGTTGATGACTTTTTTGGTACAATAAACTCCCAGTGGATATCCAGATTCCCCCTACATCCTTTCGTTTCCCCCCCCCCCCACCTTTTTCTTTTCTCTTTTTTTTTTTCATTACTTTATATTTCAGAAATCCGCACTTAAAGATTTGAATTGAATAACTAGATTTTGACAGGACATGGAAGAATCTAATCATTCTTCCACCTATAACCCACAAGGTATTCAACGCATAGTTCACAGACTGTAACAGGAAGACATTACTTGTATATACTGTAGTTGTACAGCCGTGGCCAAAGGTTTTGAAAATGACACAAATATTAATTTTTTACAAAGTCTGCTGCCTACGTTTTTATGATGGCAATTTGCATATACTCCATGAAGAGTAATCAGATGAATTGCAATTATTGCAAAGTCCCCCTTTGCCATGAAAATGAACTTAATCCAAAAAAAAAATTTCCACTGCATTTCAGCCCTGTCACAAAAGGACCAGCTGGCATCATGTCAGGCATTCTCTCGTTAACATAGGTGTCAGTGTTGACGAGAACAAGGCTGGAAATCACTCTGTAATGCTGATTGAGTTCGAATAACAGACTGGAAGCTTTAAAAGGAGGTGCTTGAAATATTTGTTCTTCCTCTATTAACTATGGTTACCTGCAAAAAACATGTGCAGTCATCATTGCTTTGCACAAAAATGGATTCACAGGCAAGGATATTGCTGCTACTACGATTGCACCTAAATCAACCATTTATCGGATCATCAAGAACTTTAAAGGGAGAGGTTCAATTGTTGTGAAGAAAACTTCAGGGGGCCCAAAAAAATCCAGCAAGCGCCAGGACCGTCTCCTACAGTTGATTCAGCTGCTGGATTGGGGCACCACCAGTGCAGAGCTTGCTCAGAAATTGCAGCAAGCAAGTGTGAGAGCATCATCTGCAAGCACAGTGAGGCGAAGACTTTTGGAGGATGGCCTGGTGTCAAGAAGAGCAGTAAAGAAGCCACTTCTCTCAAGGAAAAACATCAGGGACAGACTGATATTTTAAAAATGGTACAGGGATTGGACTGCTGAGGACTGGGGTAAAGTCATTTTCTCTGATGAATCCCCTTTCCGATTGTTTGGGGCATCTGTAAAAAACCTTGTTTGGAGATGTAAGATGAGCGCCACCATCAGTCCTGTGTCATGCCAACAGTAAAGCATCCTGGGAACATTCATGCGTGGGGTTGCTTCTCAGCCAAAGGAGGGGGCTCACTCAAAATTTTACCTAAGAACACAGCCATGAACAAAGAATGGTGCAAAAACATCCCGACCGACCTGAGATCATACATGAACACATGTATTCACGTATCTAGTATATGGATTTTTTCAATGCATGTCTGTTACTCGAACATTAGGTGTATACAATGCAATATTTTTAGGAGATTCTCACTCATAGTATACTTTGTACCTTGTTAGGTGAGTTGGGCCTAATTATTTAGAGCCCTTTCTCTCTTTTTTTTTTCTTTTTTTAATACCCTCCATGTTTTAGATGATTTTTCCAATAAAATTGTATTTTATCAAAATGTACTTCGAATATATGTCTCACGTTGTGCCCTAAAAGCCCACATTCATATTACAGAGGCTCTTGTCTAAGAGTACCTGCTGTATTTATTTTTTCTAATATTATCTCTTGTTTCCAGTGAAAAACTATTACTGAGAAAAAGGAAAAACCCCACAAGATAAACATGTGCTGACCATCAACCAAAAAATCTATATATATTTTGCAGTGTAGGGTCCCCATTGAGTGTTTTTTTTTTTTTCAAATAAATTATTATTTATATATTTTTTATCAGTGGGAATATTATCTTAACAGTGGCCCAGATCTCTAAAAACAGATACTTTGAAAAAGGTCAGCGGGCCTATTAGCCAGTGATCTCCTACATGCTTTATGTACTGGAAATGACAGGTTTATAAAGGCTGTATTTATGGCATATAGGTTTTACAATAACACTGTCTAGCTTTAAAAGGGAAGGATTAGCGCAAAGCCAACGAAGGCAGAGAATTAGCTCATGCTCGGTGTCCAGGAACTTAGTCCAAATAGAAAAGTAAAATGACAATCTGGGATGTCTCTAGCCTTTCAAAGAGCTGAAAATGTCAAAACAGTGAAGTGTTTTGAGCTAGAACAGAGATGCTTATATAAGAGCAAAGAAGGGTCAGTCCCATGGCAGTACAGTGAGCTGTGCTTAGAAAAAAATGCCCAATGTGATTGACAAGAAAAGTGGAAACAGTATGTATATCAGGTTAAATGGGGTAAACTAGTTTGTATTTATCAATTGTCTCCTCTTTGCGAGACTGTATATATCAGCCTTTCTCAACCTTTCTTCAAGATCCTTTGAAAAAAAGTTAAGATCTCAGAGAACCTGCACCGCTCTCTTGGGGGACATCAGGAGCCGGATTTTTAAGAGAACTGTTGGGCTGATAGTAATAACCCTATAATTCTGCTGTCAGTACACAGCAAGACTATGAGGTTTATTTACTAAAGCCAAATAGGCTGTTCACTTTGCAAGGGAAGTTGCAGTTTGCAAAGGAACTTGCCCCAGAGCTTAGTGCAGCCTTTCTCAACCTTTTTAACACAAAGGAACCCTTAAAATAACTTTCTGGTCTCAAGGAACCCCTGCTAAAAATGACTATATCTACAACTCACAAAAAAACCCAACTTTTTGAGATGGGAATGATGGACACCTATTGGCAAAATATGTAGACATAGGACACACCCCCTGCCACTCTCCCCTTAAAGAAAAATTGTATGGAAAAATGATTGGTTAAACCCACAAGTGCTTTTTACCACTACTGTTCCTTTATATTGGATTTTGAAATTTACAAAAGCAGCAATTTAAAAAATGGTTGAAAGGTTACTTTTTCATAGATATATGGTGCATTTTACAGAGGGACTTTGTTCCGAATGAGGGACAGTCCCTTGACATCAGGGTCAGTTGGGAGCTATGAACTCATGATACATTAATGTGGCGGTCAGGGGGAAGAATGCTCCTTACACTTGTGGTCATTGGGAAGCATTATCCTCTTAGAGATAGCTAAAAAGATGAATGGTGTCAGTGGAAACTTATTTGAGAGACAGAAATTGCTCAAGGAACCCTTAGCAACCTCTGGAGGAACCCTGGTTGAGAAACCCTGGCTTAGTGAATGTGGTGAAGATTCACTTTGCAAAGAATGCAAAATCATGTTCAAGTTCTAAAAGAGCATTTTTGCCCGCACATTATTTGATGATGGAAGTCAGTAGATCTTCACTTAATTCGCTAAGCTCTGGGGCAAATTCTCTTGCAAAGTGCAACTTCTCTTGCGAAGTGACAAGCCCATTTGGCTTTAGTAAATCAATCCTTTTGTGCCAGGGCAATAAAGCCACTGTTGAGCAGAACCACTTAGGACTTCTCGTAAAACACCACGGCTCCACAATACCCTGGTTAAGAAATCCTAGTATATATCAATCATAAACCCATAGTTGCCAAAATATTTTATGTGTATGAACCCTCAGAGTATCTGAATTCTGCATAAATGGCTCCTAAAATATGATCAAATCCTCATCTATCAGAAAAAATATTTAGGGACAGTCTTATTTTACAAACTCATACATGATAATTGCCCAGTATTTAGAAAACCATTGGTCATGGCATTTATTGTATCTTTTAAAGAGGTTGTAAAGGCTTTTTTTTTGTAAAATAACAAACAGGTTTATACTTACCTGCTCTATGCAATGATATGGCACACATCAGTCCTGAACCTCCTCTTCTGGGGTCCCCCGCCGGCGCTCCTTTGCAAAACTTGTGGATTTTAGGGATGTTTATTTTGAAAATAAGAGGTTTCCTTTGTGGTAAATTCCCATTAATACCATTATTCTTCAGGTCTCATGCACACTGGACATTTTTTATAGCTACTGTTTTTGGCTTCAGGCGTTTTCTTCTGCAGCCAGAAACTCCCCAGCATGTTATCCTGTGTTCATGCACACAAAGGCTTTTTTCATCAGCATTTTTTGGCAGTGGTGTTTTCTGGTTGGAAAAAAACCCAGAACTAGTGGGTTTGAAGAGGAGTTTTTCAGCTCTTTTTCTAGCTCTGAAAAACCCGGTGATTCAGCATTTATGAGTATTTTTGAGCCATAAGCTTTTGTGGGAGTATAGTTTTGCTAAAAAACGCTAAAAATGGCAAATGTTAAAAAACACTAATGCAAATACACGTTTTTTAACCCACCATTCTACAACTAAAGCTACAGGCGTTTTATAATGTCCAGTGTGCATGAGGCCTCAGGGTTTTTGAGATAGTAAACTGATGAACACGCATGTTATCAAGTTCAAGTGTTGAAGTTATTCTATTTCTCAATTATCTGCTTGACTGTGGATTTGCTTTTAAAATATCTTTCTAATCTTGGAAGCTTCAACAACTTTACTTCGGAGGTCCTCTGAAATCTTTCATGGGTCCATACTACAGTGCCTTGAAAAAGTATTCATAGTATTCATACGCCATGACATTTTCCCCGTTTTTTTATTTTACAACCAAAAACGTAAATTTATTTTATTAAGATTTTATGAGATAGACCAACACAAAGTAGCACATAATTGTGAAGTAGAAGGAAAATTATAAATGGTTTTCCAAATTATTTACAAATAAATATCTGAAAAGTGTGGTGTCCACTTGTATTCAGCCCCCTTTACTCTGATACCCCTAAATAAAATCTAGTGGAACCAATTGCCTTCAGAAGATACCTAATTAGTAAATAGAGCTCAACCTGTGTGTAATTTAATCTCAGTATAAATACAGCTGTTCTGTGAAGCCCTAAGAGGTTTGTTAGAGAATCTTAGTGAACAAATAGCATAATGAAGGCCAAGGAACACACCCGACAGGTCAGGAATAAAGTTGTGGAAAAAGTTTAAAGCATGGTTAGGTTATAAAAAAAATAACCCAAGCTTTAAACATCTCATGGTGCAATTTTCAATCCATCATCCGAAAATGGAAAGATTATGGCACAACTGCAAACCTACCAAGACATGGCCGTCCTCCTAAACGGACAGGCCAAGAAAGGAGTGAAATAATGTGAGAAGCAGCCAAGAAGAGGTCTAAGTTAACTCTGGAGGAGCTGCAGAGACCCACAGCTCAGGTGGGAGAATCTGTCCACAGGACAACTATTAGTCGTGCACTCCACAAATCTGGCCTTCATGGAAGAATGGTAAGAAGAAAACCATTGTTGAAAGAAAGCCATAAGAACTCCCGTTTGCAGTTTGTTAGAAGCCACTTGGGGGACACAGCAAACATGTAGAAGAAGCTGCTCTTGTCAGATGAGACCAAAATTGAACTTTTTTGCCTAAAAACAAAACGCTATGTGTGGCGGAAAACGAACAATGCACATCACCCTGAACACACTATCCCCACTGTGAAACATGGTGGTGGCAGCATCATGTTGTGGAGATGCTTTTCTTTATCAGGTTCAGGGAAGCTGCTCAGAGTTGATGGGAAGATGGATGGAGCCAAATACAGGGCAATCTTAGAAGAAAACCTGTTGGGAGTCTGCAAAAGTCTTGAGAGTGGGGCGGAGGTTCACCTTCCAGCAGGACAACAACCCTAAACATACAGCCAAAGCTTACAAGGGAATGGTTTAAATCAAAGCATATTCATGTGTTAGAATGGCCCAGTCAAAGTCCAGGCCTAAATACCATTAAGAATCTGTGGCAAGACTAGATTTGAAAATTGCTGTTCACAGACGCCGTCCATCCAATCATAATACGTGTTTACTTTCTATTAACATGTACGTATAGCCATTTTGGTTTTGGATAAAGTAGAGAACCTATCAGGTTTTTTTTATTGTCTGTGACTTGCTTGGGAGATGCCCCTTTAATTCTGGTCTTGGAAATGCAACATAAGGTAAGAAGAGTTCTCCCAAAAGTAAGGGAAATTACCATCTTATAGTTGTATCAAAAACACTTATCCCAGCTGGAAGGTTTTCCATCACTTCATGCTTTCAAGACTACACTAAAATGTAGGATTTCCTCTTAATTGCTGTATTGATGACAATGATTACCAGGACAAACAGAGTTGTGAAACCTTGGGGATACAAACCAGCAAATCACAACTTAACAGTCTTAGCCTTCCCCACTCAATCTATCTAAAACAAACAAAATGTTATTTGGCCTTTATATACCCTTAAAAGAGTTGTAAAGGCAGAATTTCTTTTTCTCTTACTGCATTCTATGCAGCACCCCCTAATATTACTTGAGCCCCATCTCTGTCTAGCGATGTCCACGAGTCCCTCAACTTTCCCTCCTGATTGGCTGAGACACAGCCGCGGCGCCATTGGCTCCTGTGGCTGCCAATCAATGTAATTTAGCCAATAAGGAGAGAGAGGGGGCGAGGCCGAACCGCAGCTCCGTGTCTGAATGGAGCTGCAGCTCGGCTCAGGTGCCCCCATAGCAAGCTGCTTGCTGTGGGGGCACTCGTCAGAAGGGAAGGGTTAGGAGCAGCTATAAGGGACCTGAGAAGGGAAGAATCCAGGCTGCCCTGTGCAAAACCAACCACACAGAGGAGGTAAGTATAACAAGTTTGTTATTTTAAAAAAAACGAGTCTTTACAATCACTTTAACTGAAACATATACTGAGAAAATATGTAGCCTGACCTTTTTTTGACTGAAAATGTAAATTGTCTGTTTGTCACGTTAATCAAAGACCGCAGTACTTTTAGTCACTGACATGGGACAAGTAAGCAAATCAGGAGATTTGATTTTAGGCTGACTGCTTGCTGCATGCTAGTTTCTGATAAGTGGCTCAGAAAGTATTGGAGTTAATAATAGCCAGGTAACTAGCATTTTCAGAGGTAAGTCAAAAATCGCAGCCCCTGTTACTTTTTGTACAGGTTTCCTTTAACTAGGTCGGCATTGGAGCAATTTTTTTATTTTTTTTACAGAAAAGTATATATTTTCTAAAAGCAGAGACCCTGTAGAATAAAAAGATGATATTTGAAATTTTTTATGTATCATGTTATTTGCACCACTGAATATCAAACACAATTTTTTAGGAAAAAAATACAATAAAATGAATTTTAGTGCAAAGACACACAATCTAATCCCCATTTTATTTTTGTAAAATATAAAGGGTGAGGTTGCATCTAGTAAATGGATACCAAACATGGTAAGTCTTAAAATCGTAATATCGCAAAAAAAAAAAAAAAACAAAGGTATCCAAAAGCTCCATAGGTGACACTTTAAAAACCTTTACAGCGAATACAGCTCATCAGTTTAGAGTTACTTGTGAGCTCTTGTGCTAGAATTATTGCTGTTAATCTGATGTTTGCAACCATACCTCACATGTGTAGTGCGACTGTGGCTAACATACATGTGCACACGCTAGGTGCACATTTGTATTTTGCGGGTGTGCGTGGGGCAATAGTGGTTACGTTTTTTTTTTTCTCAATATATTAAAAGAATAAAATTAATAAAAAAATAAAATCATGAAATGATTCATGTAGCATTTACTTCTTGGAATCCATCTGCCCTTAACTCAAGCATGTATACAGGGGAGTGTTCTTGGCTGAGAAAACACCTCGCCCCTCCTGAAGACTCCTGGGTTACTTAACCACTTGACGCCAAATCACCTACCTGTACGTCATTTACCTTCAAGCGGTTGTACCGGAGTGATGTCTGCCTCTGCACCACAGGCGGTACCGTTTTTTATAGCCGACGGTCGGCTCTCTTGTAATAACAACCAAAGCGGCTAAACAGCCGCTCGGCTGTTATTAAAAGGATTGGGAGAGGACGTCCCATCGGAAGACCCGATCGACCAGCCGGCATGTCGGCCGGCTGGCTGGAGACACAAAGAAAGCCGTAATCAGCTTTGATCGGGTCTTGGATATGGTAACCCGCAAGAGATGTCATGACAGATTTTCCGGTTTACTGGCATTATAAAGGAGCCAGTTTTAAAAATTTGAAAGAATTCAAAAACGCCAATCTTGCCATTTTGAATGTTTTCAAGTGCAAAAGAGGAATTTGGGATCTTATAGACCCGAAATCCTTCCATAAAGACTACATGTCACGTGCCTATTGCTGTCAAATGGATGTTTACATTCCTTGTGATAGCAATATATATATATATATATAAAAATAATTAAAAAAATGAAAGTGCGCAAAAGCAAACACATGTGTCGGTCCCGAACGCACGCAAATCGCGATCGTCTCACACATCAACATGACCATCAAATCATGGGCAGTAATTCTAGCACTAGACCTCCTCTGTATATCTAAAGTGGTAACCTGTAAAGGCTTTTAAAGCGTTGCCTATGTATAGTAAAATGTACGTCATTTGTCGCCATGTTAAAGTGTGACATGTTTGTGTCTATTTACTTGGTGTGACATCTTTTATATTTTAGAAAAAAATGGGGTTATGTATTGTATTTTTGTGTATTAAAATGTAAAAAACTGCGTTTGAAAAAACCGCTGAGCAAATACCTTTTGACATAAAAAATTGCAAAACCCACCAATTTATTCTCTAGGGCCTCTGCCTTAAAGAAATATATAAAGTTTGGGGGTTCTAACTAATTTTATAGCAAAAAAAAAACAACTGATTTTCACATGTAAACAAAAAGGGCCAGAAATCGCTTGGTCTTCAAGTGGTTAAAAAAGTAACCCTGTTGTTGACCCTCCTGTAGACTCCTGGAATGTATGACATAATTTGCCTAGCAAGAATCCAAGAAGTAACTGAAGAAATTAAAAATAAAAAGTTTAAAACAAGTAAATATGATATACTTTCCTATCTATTTGCTAATGCTTGTATCATAAGGATTTAAAAAATTCAAAGTTGATTGGGAGAGTGAAGTTCCACTTTAAGTAAGTAAGATTGCCTTTATTTGTGTAGATATCCATCAAAAATGGATTTTTGTAAGAACTTACCGTAAAATCCTTTTCTCTTAAGCTCATTGACAGACGTAGTCTTCTTGATTCTCAAGAGCTGGGTTATGTTGTCTCCGCAGGAGTAGGACTAGGCAGAATGACAAAACGTTCTGGCTCCACCCTAGGGGGCAGTCCCTGAGGGTATATCCTCCCTCTCTCTGCTACAGGGAATCAGTTCTGTTTAAAGCAGTACAGAGAATTTAACCCAACCCAACTCAATGATAGAGGGGCGGGTACTACGTCTGTCAATGAGCTTAAGAGAAAAGGATTTTACGGTAAGTTCTTACAAAAATCCATTTTTCTCTATCGCTCATTGACAGACGTAGTCTTCTTGATTCTCAAGAGCTGGGACATCCAGAAGCAGTGCCACAAATGAGGGGTGGGATTGACAAAATCAAATCCAATCTAGAAGGCCCAACCGGTGCCAAACTAGAAGTTTTAAAGGCTCATTATAAACAAAGAATGAGACTAAAGAAACATTTTCCAACGGAAAAAACCCTCGAGGTAGACCACTGGTCTCCTCAAATTGCGGCCTGCAAAACCTTGCGGCCAAACGAGGCATCAGACGATGCCATTACATCAACTTTATAATGTTTAGAAAAGGTATGCACCGACGACCAGGTAGCCGCCTTGCACACCTGGACCACTGACGCCTGATGGCGAAAGGCCCATGACGCACTAAGTGCCCGAGTGGAGTGCGCCTTAACAGGGAACGGGGGCTCCCGACCCTTAATAGAATAAGCCTGCACTACCGTCTGTCTGATCCATCTGGAAATGGTCGCGGCAGATGCAGGCAACCCCTTTTTGGGTCCATCTGGGATCACAAAAAGTGAATCCGTCTTGCGAAACGAGTCTGTCGTTTTCAAGTATACCCTGATCGCCCGGACCACATCCAAGGAGTGTAAAGCAAACTCCCGAGGATGACTGGGCTTAGGACACAGGGAAGGTAATACAATTTCTTCATTCAGATGAAATTCTGAAACCACTTTTGGTAGGAAGGATGGATTCGGACGAAGAACCACCTTATCTCTATGAACCACCAGATATGGTGAACGACAAGATAATGCGGCCAGTTCTGACACCCTGCGTGCAGAAGTAATAGCCACCAAGAAGGCCACCTTCTGGGACAACGTGGGTAGAGGAATCTCCCTAATATCTTCAAAGGGAGGTTTCTGAAGAACCGACAACACTAAATTAAGATCCCAGGGGGGTAACGGCGCGTGCACTGGCGGAGCCAGATGTCGCACCCCCTGGATGAAATTCCGCACCAAGGAATGAGTAGCCAAAGGCTTCTGAAAGAAGATGGCTAATGCTGAGACCTGACCCTTGATAGTACTCAAGGCCAGTTTCTGCTCAACCCCTTGTTGCAGAAAAGCCAATATTCGACTAATCGAATAAGACCGAGGACGGAACCCCAAAGGTTCACACCATGCAATGTAGGACTTCCATGTGCGATGATAAATCTTTCTGGAAGTCGCTTTCCTTGCTTCAACTAGAGTAGGAATAACTGAAGCTGACAAACCTTTGTCCTTCAGCACCTGGGTCTCAATAGCCAGGCCGTTAAAGCCAGCGATCGTAAAGCAGGATGGAAGATCGGTCCCTGAGACAGTAGATCCTCCCTGAGAGGAAGTCTCCATGGGACGTCCGCCACCAGTCTGACCATGTCGGCGTACCAAGCTCGACGAGGCCAGTCCGGAGCTACCAGGATTACTGGGATTCCTTCCTCCTCTACCCTGCGAAGAAGTCTTGGCAGTAACGCGAGAGGAGGGAAGGCATATATTAGCTGGTATTGCCCCCACGGGGCGATCAGTGCGTCTGCGGTTTCTGCTAGAGGATCGCGGGAGCGAGCCACGAATCTCTGAACTTTCCTGTTGAATCGTGATGCCAACAGATCCACATCCGGTGTGCCCCACCGTAGGCACAACTGGTGGAAAACGTCTGGATGGAGGGACCATTCCCCCTGATCCAGGGTCTGACGGCTGAGATAATCTGCCTGCCAATTCTCCACCCCCGGAATGAACACCGCAGAGATTGCTGGAACAAATCGTTCAGCCCAGCGAAGAATGCAAGCCACTTCTTTGGCCGCTCGGACACTCTTGGTGCCCCCCTGATGATTGACATAAGCCACGGCCGTGGCATTGTCCGACTGGATCCGAACCGGGCTGCCCTGGAGCTGCTCGGTCCAGTGAATCAGACAAAGTCTGATCGCTCTCAGTTCCAATACATTTATCGGTAATCTGGATTCTTCCGGGGACCAAAGTCCCTGGACAGATAACTGACCAAGAATTCCTCCCCATCCGGATAGACTGGCATCCGTGGTCACTATCGTCCAATATATTGGCAGAAATGACTTTCCCTGGCTGAGCATTGGAGACCGAAGCCACCAAACCAGAGACTCTCTGGTCTGTTTGCTCAATCGTATCTGATTGTCCAGGGATTCCGGATTCCGATTCCATCTGAGAAGAATCTCTTGCTGAAGAATTCGGGTATGGGACTGGGCAAATGGGACTGCTTCGAATGAAGCCACCATCAACCCCAGAACCCTCATGCACGTCCGAAGGGAAGACCAGCTGTTGGACAGTAACAACTGGACTGCTGATTGAATCTTTCGAAGTTTCCCTACCGGAAGGAAAACTCTCGTCCTGACTGTGTCTAGAATTAGACCCAGATATTCGAGCCTCTGGGTGGGAACCAGAAATGACTTTTGCTGGTTCACCAGCCACCCGAATTCCTGTAAAGAAATCATAGTAATTTCTATGTTTTGTAGCAAGGTCTGAGGAGATTCTGCATGAAGCAGAAGATCGTCTAGGTAACCTAGAATCGATATACCTCTTTGGCGCAGAAGTGCCAACATAGGGGCCAACACCTTTGTGAAGACCCGCGGAGCCGTAGCGAGACCGAAAGGTAACGCCACAAACTGATAGTGGTTCTCCTCTACGGAAAAGCGTAGAAAACGCTGATGTCCTGCGAAAATGGGAATGTGAAGATAGGCGTCCTTGATGTCTATGGACGCTAGGACATCCCCTGGATGCAGGAAGGCTGCTACCGTGCGAATGGACTCCATTCTGAATCTTCTTATGTTGACGAAAGAATTGAGCGCTCTTAAGTCCAGAATTGGACGCACTTTGCCCTCTTTCCTGGGTATTGTAAACAGGTTTGAATAAAACCCTTGAAACCGTTCTGTCCAAGGAACGTGGACTACCACTCCTTGTTGTAGTAGATCTGTGACTGCTCTCCGCAGATCTTCTAGACGATCCGGAGATAGTCGGATATTGGAAGGGAAGAATCGCGCCGGTGGGAGAGATCGAAACTCGATCTTGTACCCTGACTTTATGACTTCGCAAACCCATTTGTCCGGGATTCTGGAAAGCCATGGATCCGGGAACCGGCGAAGACGTCCCCCCACCCCAGTTATGGGTGGGGGCGCACCTTCAGGCTTTGGATGGTTTATCTTCGGGTCTGGAGGGGGCGGGCTTTTGCTTGCCCGACCACCGACCCCTGACGCCTCCTGCAGGAGCTTTGGAGGACTTAGTTTTTTCACCCGCTGGACGAAAAAACCTCTTGTGAGCAGAAAAAGAAGGCCCTCGTCTTTGACGAGTTCCTTTACCCTTAAAATTTTGCGGTAAAAAGGTGCTTTTTCCACCGGTGAGATCCTTAATGATCTCATCTAAGTTGGCTCCAAATAGACGCTCTCCTGAAAAGGGGATATTAGCCAATGCTTTTTTGGAACCTTGGTCGGCTATCCAACCTTTTAGCCACAGTGTACGCCTGAGAACCACTGCTGAGACTGATGCTCGCGCCATTAATGGAGTGGCGTCTAACGCCGCATCACATACAAACTGTAACCCCTGTATCATTTGTTCCAACAAATCTGATACCGCCTGAGGGACTTCTTCTAAGTCCCGGCGTAACCACTTGGTCCATTCAGTTACAGCCTGCGAAACCAGACCAATAGCAATTATTGGCCTGAAAGCTGATCCAATCAAGGAAAACATGGTGCGAGACATAGCTTCTATCTTGCGATCCACTGGATCTTTAAAAGGCGGAGCGTCTTCTAAAGGAATAACCGTGGCTTTATTCAATCTAGCAATAGGTGAATCCACCACAGGTGGTTCTGTCCATTTCTTAATAAGGGTTTCCTCAAACGGATAACGCCTGTCAATGCGTTTGGAAATATTAAAAGTGCGTTTTGGCAGACGCCATTCTTCATCGATTGGATTGCCAAAACATTTGGGCAATGGAAAAACCTTTGCCACTTTGATGCGCTTTTTAGTCCCAAAAGGGATCTCAGTTTCAGCTATTTCTGATGGAATACCCTGTAACCTTAAAGTCTCTTGAACAGATACAATGAGTGCGTTTACCAACGCTTCCTCTCGGGCTATGGCAGATGCCGAAACATCCTCCTCACTGTCTGAAGAGACAGGACCCGAGACACCAACACCAGATGAAGTACCTGCAACTGCAGAAATAGGCTCAGAGTCTGAATCCGAGGTTTCAGATAATAAGGGGTTAGGCGGGGGTCGCTTTCTTGCGCCCTGTCCCTGACAAGCCACTTCCACCCGGGACACAAAAGTTTCCATAATAGCTGACAAAGATTCAATTGTCAATGGGGTGCTGGAGGATCCCGCAGACCCCTCGAGGGGATCCGGAGGAGATACATGAGTGGCAGGGTCCATGTTAATACAGGACACTTTGCCAGCAATAAACAAAAAAACTTTTTTTTTTTTTTTTTTTTGTGTGTCTCCCCCTAGCGCAATAGCGCCCCTCAGAGTACCTGCTTCTCGATCCCAGAGAGAGAGAGGGACCCCCAAGGCTCACCAACCGATGCAGTGCAGTTTCCAACAAACTGCAGCCAGCGTCTGTCTTACACAGACTGGAAGGAGCTGTTTGCTTTTTCCCGGGCAGAAGGCATGGCTCCGCCCCCTGTGTACGCCTTCCGGCGTTCCCAGCCCTCCACGAGGAAGCTGGGCTCACAAAACATGGCCGCCCCCATAGAAGAGACATAAGACTCCAAAAACATGGCGGCCGGCGTGACCTAAGGACATATATGTATTCGGTCTACGGCAAAATGGCGGCGGACCGCCGATATCGTCTTCCCAGCACATCCACCTGCACTCTGCTGAGAGGTGACATATGGATCTACAGAGATACACTGCACATAAGGTAGGATTATACCTCCTATGTCTGCTGTAATGTTACAGTCTGCTGGGTAGAGTGTTAGCTCTTGAACCAAGTCCACTTCCCACAAACACATGCTGTATTACAAGGGGGACTTGTAAGTGTCAGATATATACTGACCATATATGGAGGGGCCCATAATATATATTGCCTCATAAATGAGGAAAAAAAGGGAACGTTTTACTCACCATACCGAACCGACAGGCACCCTCTCTTCATAATACCCTCTCCACCGGGGTGGGGGTTTGTGGACGCCTCGACTCTCTGGTCCTGGCGTCCAAGCGAGCTTTAACTCGCAAAGTCAGTCCCTTTACTGGGACTCCGTCGCGGCCGACTCAGCGCACTGGTCTGCACGTGCCTTTTAGGCAGAAACCGGGGTGACCACTGGATCTCACATCCAGCCCGTCGCCCGGCCCCGCATACTTACTTGAATATGTCGCGGCCGACCAAGCACAATGCCTGGTCTGCACGCGCTCGTAGGCCGGCTGGGGTGACCACAAGTGTCGCCCAGTCCGGCATTTTTGCTTGAAGATCTCACAGGAAAAAAACACTGGAGAAAACTACCTAAAAAATGTATTTTTCTTAAAGAAAAGGAGCAAGGAGCTTAGGTCCTTACTCCTGACTAGACAGAAAAAAACTGATTCCCTGTAGCAGAGAGAGGGAGGATATACCCTCAGGGACTGCCCCCTAGGGTGGAGCCAGAACGTTTTGTCATTCTGCCTAGTCCTACTCCTGCGGAGACAACATAACCCAGCTCTTGAGAATCAAGAAGACTACGTCTGTCAATGAGCGATAGAGAAATTACAATTACCTGAACTAGTTAAACAAAAATAGATAGATCAAAAAATCATTAACTTTAATTTTAGAAATAGTTGCAATACACACCTAAATGTGTCTTATTAGACAACTCCTTTTCAGCCTCTGTTGCTTTTAAAAGTGGACCTCGCTGTATGTGGCACTTAGGAAAGCAGTATTCAGGTAAGAATCAGTAACCCTACACACTGGCACCTGTGTACATTTAACTGCACTGACTATATGCTGTGGCCGGCGTGGTGAGAAACTACAGCTTTTGGTTACCTGGTGTCTGACAGTCAGCAGACCACACATGGGAGCTTGCTTGGGCTCAGTGGTGGTTGGTGCTCCATGGGCCGGGGGGGGTCACTAGACGGATCACACCTTAGCCCCCCCCTGGACCACACCAGCCCACACACCATACCCCCCCCCCCCGGTCGCCGGCTCAGTCACCGTGTTCATGTGGTTGGCAGGCAGGCAGCGACTTCTCTTCAATTTCCTGCGTCTCCTCCCTCCTCCTCCTCCTCCTTTTCCAATGGCATGGCTTCTCCTTTTGGGCCAATCGGGAAACGGGTCTCAGGACCCGCTTCCTGATTGGCCAGGAGGAGGATCTGTGTGATTAGGGAGCCGGACGCATGGATAGGGGGGGGGGGGGCGCCCCTGTGCCTCCAATGGACTAACTGCCACTGCTTGGGCTACGTGTGGCCCACAGGCTACGTGTTGGGCGCAACAAAAGAAACAATCAAGTGGCAATGAACTGTTGAGTCATGGCTAGATCTGAATCATTATCACAGGCCATGAACAATATAACTAGAAGACATGAAAGGGGGCAACCCATTAGTGATTTTGGAGCACCAATACCCTACGGCATGAGTGGTTTGGCATGACCATAGTGTACGGGGCGTTTTACTGATATAAGTTAAGGGTAATTTAGTGTTAATAGAAGTGTAAGCTCTACTGTCATACCACTCAGGAACACAACTGGAAAACAATAACACATTACCTCATTGTGAAACAATTACTAAAACTGAGATAAGCCGCTGGCTTGCCAAAAAATCTGTTTGGGGCTAAGCACATTTGGGATTTGATTGGCAGGACCATTACTACAACTGAACATCCATTATTAATACTAAACAATTAAAGGGTTGATTTACTACAGGACAATAGACTGTTAACATGGATGTAAACCGTCACATATACCGAGTGAAGTGAACAGCTGCAGATGCAACATAAATCTCCCTACATAGGTTTTATTTATACATCTGCTGTCTTCAGCTTTCTACACTGATTAGAAAGTGAACATCGTGTTAGATTTTTTTCTTCCTGTTTCAGCTCTAGGTGTGTAGTCTTGGCATACACTGGGTGACAGCTGATTGGAGGAAAGGCACCCCCCCCCCACACTTAGGCAGAGGAAGGAAGAAACAAGAAGAGCTGTGCTGTGAATAGACCAGCTCTCTGCTATGCACCCACCCCAGCTGCTTTCATCTCCTGTGTTGGAGAGCTTGTCAAAAGTTATCAAGCTGGAATGGAGGAATGGAGCAGCAGAAAGACACAGGACTTAGGACTTTGGAAAGAGATAAATTAACACTACAGATATATGTACCCAGGTCAAATTTCATGAATGGAGTTTACATCCACTATACCTTTGCAAGGGGAATCATTTTAGAACTTAGTGAATGAGGTGGGGCTCTGCTGACTTTGATCATCCAATCATGTGCAAGCTTAAATACTTTTTTTTTTCCTTTGAACATGATTGAGTATTCTTTGCAAAGTGACATTTTACCACATTTACTAAGCTCTGGGGAAAAATTTATTTGCAAAGTGCAACTTCACTTGCAACCTGAACAGCCTAGTAAGCCTTTGGGTAACTCAAAGTGTCCAAATTATACAGGTCTTGAATAGGATTCCTCATAAGCAAAACGCTTTTCTGGCTCAACTTTGCTTATTTACTAAAGAATTTGAGAATCTTAACACAACAAATTGTGTAATTATTTCTTTATTTATCCAGTTATGTGCAAATGAAATACTGTGCAAACATAAATTTGCTTTTCACATGATTGCATAAATGAAGAAAATATTTGCACAATTTTTTTCTCAACTCCTTCTTTAACCGGTTGCCGACCGCCGCACCACTATATACTGCGGCGGTCAGCCCCGGCCAGGCAGAGTGACGTATGGGTAAGTCACTCGCCTGTCACTGACTTGTGAGCCAATTGCGGGTGGGCGCGCGCCCGCCGAGGCACGCGCCCGCCCCGGCTCGTTCACTGACAAGTCAGTGCGTGTGACCGGCGGACCCGATCGTCCGCCGGTCACTCACGATCGCTCCGGTGAAGGGAGAAAGTCAGGCGGCTTATGTAAACAAGCCGCCTGTCATTCTCCCTGGTGTAAAAATGAAGATCAGACGGTTCTACTATGTAGAACCGTTGATCTCTGTTTTTACACCAATAGCCATGTCCCTTTACAGTTAGAATCACGCCCCTAGGACACACTTAACCCCTCCCTCTCCAATACAGTTAACCCCTTCTCTACCAGTGTCTTTTTTGCAGTAACAGTGCATATGTATAGCACTGATTACTGCAGTAATGTCACTGGTAACCCCAAAAGTGTCAAAAATGTCAGTCAAGGGTCCGATCTGTCCGCCGCAATGTCGCAGTACCGCAAAAAAAATTGCAGATCACCGCCATTACGCGTTAAAAAAAAACACCAAAAATGACAAAAATCTTTCCCTTTGTTAGTTAACGCGATAACTTTTGCGCAAACCAATCAAAATACGCTTTTTGCTATTTTTTTTACCAAACATATGTAGCATAAAACAAATTGGCCGAAAATGTTAAAAAATTTTGATTTTTACATTTTTTTGGGGGAATTTCATTTAAAAAATTTTGAAAAATATTGTTATTTTTGCAAAATTTACGCTCTTTTTTTGTTTATAGCGCATGATCAAAAAATCGCACAGGTGATCAAATACCACCAAAAGAAAGCTCTGTTTGTGGGAAAAAAAGGACATTAAATTTGTTTAGGTACAGCGTCGCACGACCGCGCAATTGTCCGTTAAAATCACGCAGTATCGAATCGCACAAAAAAACCTGGTCTTTTAGCAGCCAAATCCTCCGGGGCTTAAGTGATTAATTCAGCCTCAGTAGTTGCACTAAATGGGGTTGCACCGATACCGAGCACTTGCACAAGACCAAAACCACGGCTGCTTGTGGTGCTCACAGGTCTGGCGGAGATGTATAGGCGGTCCGCCCCCAAGCTGACATCACTTCCTTCCTTTACCTACAGGGGTCCCGAAACTTCCTACATTCCCTCCAGCCCTGTGAGCACCGTGGGCGGCCATGGTTTTGGACTTGACATGCATGATATATTATGTACTTTTAACAAGTCAGTTATGATAACATTTTTATTAAACTGTTTGTTTGCTCATTGCTGCACTCATTGCTGCACTTCTTATATGGTGCTCCCCGTGTTTCTATATTGGGATCACCCAGGAGCGGTGGGGGGAACCCCATATGATTCTGCACCGCATTCCTGTTAAAATCACATGTGATTCTTTGCAGTGTGAGTTAAGCCCATTCATTTTGTATAGGGCTCAAATTGCACCGCAAAGGTATCAGTACTTGGTTTTAGCAAGTACTTGACCGAAAATATCGGTACTCATGCTCCTTGGTGAAAAAAAAACAGTATCGGTGCAACCCTAGTGTCAAAGCAAACATTTTATTTAAAAAATAGGCAGTTTGGGACTTTAAATGAGACACCGGCGAGCACTGCTCAGCGTCTCCATCCCTGTATATAACAAAACTGAAGAGAAAGGGGGATTAAAGAAGGTGTGTGTGTGTGGAAATCACCCGGTCCTTAGTTTGATATACTTACCCACCAGTCTGCTGACAAACCAAATAAACCTGTCTAACATAATAGGTTAAAAACAGGGGTTTAGTTAACACACATTTGCAAACGCATGTATAAGCTGCAAAGCCTCACCCCGTCACCCTGTGTATCTTGCAGTCCTAACACTTCCTAACACTACTCAACCTGAGTGTCTCCACAATGAAAGCACACAAATGCTGATGGATGGATGGGAAACAGGTGGGCTGGGAGATGGCCCAATCCTTTCCCAACCTGCTCCCATCTAAGACTGGTAATGAAAAACGAATAGCTATGTAATAGCCATAGGGTGCAAACTAAACAATGGCCAGCTGGGAAACACACACCCCCATCCCTATAATATAGATGGTAAAGACAAACTGGGACTTTGAGTGAGACATCAGCCTATAAAGCAAGCGTCTCCATTCCTGGTAACATACAAAAAATAGGCAGTTTGGGACTTTAACCACATAACGACCGCCCACCGCAGATATACTGCGGCAGGCAGCCGCTGCTGGGCAAAGTGACGTAGAGGTACATCACTCGCTCAGCCATCTGTAGGGGGCGAGCGCATGCCGCCGGAGGCGCGCTCCCGCCCCCGCTCGTTCACTGAGATCCCCGCACGAGTGACCGGCGTCTCCGATGTCCACCAGTCACTCGCGATCTCTCGCAGGAGAGGGAGAAAGGCAGACGGCTAATGTAAACACAGCCGTCTGTCATTCTCCCTGATGTAACTGCAGAGACTATAGGATCCTGCTATGTAGAATCGTATGTCTCTGTGATTACATCACAAGCCACGCCCCCCACAGTTAGAATCACGCACCTAGGGACACACTTAACCCCTTGATCACCAATAAAGTTAACCCCTTCCCTGTCAGTGTCATTTTGACAGTAACATTGCATATTAATAGCACTGATTACTGTAGTAATGTCACTGGTACTCCCAAAAGTGTAAAAAATGTCAGTCAGGGGTCCGATCTGTCTGCCACAATGTCGCAGTCCCACAAAAAAAAATCGCAGATTGCCGCCATTACTAGTAAAAAAAAAACGATAAAAATGACATAAATCTTTCCCGTAGTTAGTAAACGCAATAACTTTTGCGCAAACCAATCAAAATACGCCTATTGCGATTTTTTTTTTTTACCAAACATATGTAGCAGAAAACAAATCGGCCTAAAATGTTAAAAAATTTAGATTTTTACATATTTTTTTGGGAGAGTTTCATATAAAAAAATGTGAAAAATATTGTTATTTTTTCAAAATTGTCGCTCTTTTTTTGTTTTTAGCGCAAAAAAATAAAAATCGCACAGGTGATCAAATACCACCAAAAGAAAGCTCTATTTGTGGGATATATAGGACGTCAATTTTGTTTGGGTACAGTGTCGCATGACCGCGCAATTGTCCATTAAAGTCACGCAGTGCTGTATCGCAAAATAGGGCCTGGTCTTTGAGCAGCCAAGTCTTCCAGGGCTTAAGTGGTTAAATGAGATACAAGCGAGCACTGCTCAGCATCCCTGTATATAACAAAACTGAAGAGAAAGGGGGATTAAAGAAGGTGTGTGGAAACCAACTGGCCTTTAGTTTGATATACTTACCCACCAGTCTGCTAACAAACATTTTATTAACTTTTATTAAAAAAAACTAAACATAATTATTTTATCACATTTAAAAAACTAGGTACAACATATCATTACTTGATAACATTTTAATAAACTCAATAAACACCTTATAGGTGTTGCTTTTGCCGGTGTATTTAAAGCGGAGTTCCAGCCATTTACTCACCTGTCCAACGGTCCAGCGATGCGGCCGCCCGAAGCCTCGATCCTCTCCCTCGGCGCCGGCATCACTGCTGTGGGCACCCGGCTGTTACAGTTTGCGGCTTCACAGCCGGGTACCCACTGCGCATGCGCGAGTCGCGCTGCGCGCCGTGATTGGCCGGCAATCTTCTGGGACCTCTGACGTGTCCCAGAAGATTGCAGGGAGGGAGGGGGAGAGGAGAACTTCCGCTCAGGGCGCCGCGGCGCTCCGAGCGGAAGTGGGAGTGGGTACCTGTCAAAACTAGGTACCCGCTCCCCCCCAAAAAAAATGACATACCAAATGTGGCATGTCGGGGGGTCAGGACTCCCTAAAGCGGAAGTTCCACTTTTGGGTGGAACTCCGCTTTAAGGGTTTTTCAGTTGGACTTCCAACTTTAGAAACAGTAAGAAAGGGTAGTGACCCCCCCCCCCCCCCTTTAGAAAAGGAAACAGTGCTGCCTGTAGATGCAACCACGTGTTGGAACGTGACTGTCCAGATATAATGTGTAAGCAATTATATTTAGAAAAGCATCTTTAGGGACCCCCAATTTAAAGAGGTTATTACCAGCACTAGACAACCCTTCAAAGAAGCATCAACAATATTGGTAATAAATAACAAAAGAAAAAACAAAGCAATATTCTCTACTGGTAGATGAATCCTCAAACACCAAAAAAAGCTAAAACAAAATTAACTATAAAAAAAAAACGGGTAATGAAATACAATCATTACAAAACAAAATGGCACACAAACCTCAAAGCTATTTTCCCAGGGTAAACACTACATGTTCCTATTACATACAGTCTAATTTTATTTCTTGATAAATGTAACTGAAAGCAATGGCATTTCACAATCTTAATTTCCTGTGCCAAATTAGTTTGTCGACCAGAATCTAGCTTGTTAAGTCTCCCTGCAGCTAAATGCAGAAAAATAAAACAGTGTAGTATATACTTCTTATTCTTACCCTATTATTTTTTTAATTTCCAAGTTTGTTTATAGTGATCTTGGAGCCATTTTTTACTATTAATTGAGCTGAGAGGGGTTAAAACCAATTACAGGTTTTTATTGCCATCTGTGTTTTTTTTTTTTTTTTACATAACAAACATGTTATATTTACCTCCTATGTGCAGGTGGTTTTGCAGAGTGGCCCGAAACCTCCTCTTCTCGGGTCCCTCTCCCGGCCCCTTCCTCATGTTGAGTGCCCTCACGGCAAGCGACTTGCTTTGGGGGCACCCGAGCCAAGTCACAGCTCCCTGTGTCCAGTCAGACACGGAGCTGTGGCCTGGCCCCGCCCCCCTCTCCTGATTGACTGACTGACTTTAATTGACAGCAGCAGGAGACTAATGGGCCATACACACTATAAGATTTTCTGAAGACTTTTTCCTTTAGACTTACCAAAACCATGTAATATGAGGTCAAATTTAAACACTTTCAATTTGTATGCAATCTGGCAGGTCCTTGCACTACATAGAAAAGGTAAATCTGAAGGAAAAAGTCTTCAGAAAATCTTATAGTTTGTATGGCCCTTTAGGCTGGCCATACATTATACAATTTTCTGTACAATATTTCTTTAAATTTACCTTCAACTATGTAGTACAAAGGGCTGCCTAATTGGATACAATTGAAAGTGTTGTTTATTGACCTCATATTATATGGTTTTTGGTAAATCTAACAGAAAATTGTACAAGAAAATTGAACATGTATGGCCAGTCTTAGGGTATACCGTATTTATCGGCGTATAACACGCACTTTTTCCTCCTAAAAATGGAGCAAAAAGCAGCAGTGCGTGTTATACGCCGATATTAAAAAAAAAAAAAAACGGCCAGGAAGCATTGCCGAGAGCAGAAGGGGCGGGCCGGGCCGAGGAGAAGGAAGGACTAACCGTCTGTCATAAGAGCAGAAGGGGCGGGCCGGGCCGAGGAGAAGGAAGGACTAGCTGTCTGTCATAAGAGCAGAAGGGGGCGGGCCGAAACGGGCCGAGGAGAAGGGAGAACGAGCGAGCGCAGTCATCGGAAGTCCCGCCTATGACAGACGTCATACGTCTCGGCAGAGGAGGCGGGACTTCCGATGACTGCGCTCGCTCGTTCTCCCTTCTCCTCGGCCCGGCCCGCCCCCTTCTGCTCTTATGACAGACAGCTAGTCCTTCCTTCTCCTCGGTCCGGCCCGCCCCTTCTGCTCTTATGACAGACAGCTAGTCCTTCCTTCTCCTCGGCCCGGCCCGCCCCTTCTGCTCTCGGCGCTCCTTCCCAGGCCTTTTTTAAAACAAATTTGGTCAGTTCCAATGGCGCTTGCGAGGCTGCATATTTGGACATTGCGCTTGCGAGGCTGCATTATGGACACTGCTGGTGGGCTGCATTATGGACACTGCTGGTGGGCTGCATTATGGACACTGCTGGTGGGCTGCATACATGGACACTGCTGATGAGGATGCATTGTTGGACTGCTGATGAGGCTGCATTCATGGGCACTGGTGAGATATCCTTTTGATTTAAAAAAAAAAATTGTTCTGAGTTCAAAGCTGTTTATTTTAAATTTTAAGCTTTTTTTCCTGAAATTTCTCTCCAAATATTGGGGTGCGTGTTATACGCCGGCGCGTGTTATACGCCGATAAATACGGTACTTTTCAATGGGGACATCTGCACTGGTGACAACTTTAACTTTTTGTATCTCTTAAACCTCCCCCTTAGATTGTAAGCTCTAACGAGCAGGGCCCTCTGATTCCTACTGTATGAAATTGTATTGTACTGGTATGCCTTATGCGGTAAACCGCTGTGTAAACTGTTGATGCTATATAAATCCTGCATAATAATATTAATAATAATAATAATAATAACTGTCTAAAAAGGGAATTCCCATAACTTTGTAGAGATTTTATCATACTTTCTCTTCCGCTGTCAAGACAGAATGTAAGGAAAAGAATTTCAAACAGGACACAGACAACAAATTGGGTTTTACCCAAACCTACTTTAACCAAAACAAAAAAGGTTTTTGGCTATTGGTACAACATAAATATTCTTCATGGCCTAGATGTTTCTGTTTCCACACTTGAGGAAATGTATCATAAAGCTGATTAATCCCTACCAAGTATTGTCTTGGTTAGCTTGTTTGTCTTCAAGTTTGTAACAATTTGTTGGATCTGACACTGTGACCTTTTTATTTAGACACCACCATCAACATATTTTCTGTGCAACTGAATATGTCAATGGTGGTGGCTTGAGCTTTTCTTCATATCTAAGTAAGCTAGAGTTAAAGTGGATTTCCACCCATTTTCGTAACTTTAGATTATGTAATCCCCTTTAAAACGACTTTTACCAATGGAAACTTTTTTTTTTTTGCTAGTAAATACCTTATTTTCTTGTTTATTCCTCCTCTCCTCACTTCCGGGTCCGATCGGCGATGACGTCATTCGGCGATTCGCAGTGTGTGCTGGGATGTATTCCATGCCAGAAATCTCGCAGTATTATCCAGGAGCTGAGCTGTACTGTGTGTATTGAGGCCGTGACCTGCCCCGCCTCCGCCCCGCCTCCTCTCAGTGAGTTGTACTTTATGTATTGTATTCAGGCCGTTCTCTGCCCTGCCTCCGCCCCGCCTCCTCTCAGTGAGCTCAGTGAGGATATAATGCTTTCAGTCCTCGCTCCTCGTTTCCATTGGTAAAAGTCGTTTTAAAGGGGATTACATACATCTATGTAATCCAACGTATTAAAAATGGGTGGAACTCCGCTTTAAGACTAAAAAACAAGGAATGCAATTAGTAAAAAGAACACCATGAATGTCAAACATCTGACACTGGAGGTAGCAGTGGGTTTCTTAATAACTGTAGCAAGTTAATGTGCGAAAAGGAAAGGTAGGAAAGCAATGGATGCCACAGATTCTGGTAACGTTTCTTGTATTATCACTTCTGACTCTGGCCCAGGTGATGAAGATGGAATAGTGGATTGAATGTGGTATTTAAACCAGGTGACAAAGAGGAGGCATCAGAGGTTGCTGGTGAGCCCCTATAACATATGACATAAACGTATGGAGAAGTAGCTACTTCTTAAATGGGTTGACACAGACAACACTGTTGTTTATTTTCACTCTCTGAGAGAGGTTATGATCATGAGATTTCATCGAACAGTGATAGCATCATGTATGGATCTCTAGTCTGGAAGTGTTTTTTCATATCTTCAGGCAACATGCCCACCACTATGTAAAACTTATGTAAGCAAAGAATAAATTATTTCAATCCATGCACACATTTGGAAACTTCACCTCTAATACACCATATGAGATGTCATCAGTCTCTTTTGGGGAAGCACAATGACCAGCACTGTAAAGCCAAACTTTCACCTTGTAACCAGTACGGTTTCTATAAATATTTCAAAACACACAATCATCGCCTTCTACAAAGCCTGTACATTTTATCACTCCAGTGATGACAAAAAAAGTAGCTGGGTGATAAGACAAAGTTCAACACAAAGGCTTATCTACTATACACAGATTTCCTCAACCCAAGAGCACAAAAGGCTCCTTCTCCTCTTCAATACAACTACAACTTATTCAATATGGGGGCTTGTGAGAGAAAAAAAATAACAATAATAGACTGTTAGCTGTTGATAAATATAAAAAGTTTGGAGTTTAAGTGATTCACGTTATTGGTTAACTCCAAGCTTCAAGCTTTGCAAGTTACTGAGCCACCAAAGTCCTCTAATAGTTTGGATTCATGAGAACTTTTGCAGTGAAGTCAAGTAGAAGACTAAGGTAAGTGGGATGGTTTCACAGAATGAACTGGCATTAGACATATTTAGGTGTCCGGACACATTTTGCTTTTCATTTCACTAGACCCTTTGTGTGATATTTACCGAAAAATGCTGAAAACGTTTGTTAAATACAGCATGAACAGGCGTTAAAATCTATTCACAGAAGGAAATAAAATATTTAAATGCATGCGGAAGTCAAATAGTGGTCGAGGCATGCGCTATTTGTGGAATGTGTATCAGTTGGTAAGGAGTGGGCAGCCGCTTGTTCCTTAAAAAACAGTAAACATCATGGTTGTTAAGGAGCTGGCGGCCGCTGCATTATTAGCAACCGATGAGTCATCAGCTGTCAGCAGGATTCAGGGTTGACATTAGTATGAGACTGGCAATGATTGGCTTCCCGAATTCTCAGTGGAAGGAAAGATCAGACTCTTTCCTTCATCTGAGGGCATGTAGCCTGGTCTGGTTCAGCAGGGAAGGGGCTCACTTGTCCCCTCCCTTTCCTGACCTGCATGCCTGGAAAAGTGTCTGGTATGAATTTTGGGGGGACCCCATGCCATTTTGAAAAATTTACCGTGGGGTTCCCCTTTAAAATTCATACCAGACCCAAAGGGCTCCGCACTATTTTTTTCTGATTTTGTTATTGTTGGTAATTCTTTTTTTTAGATTCAGCTGTCAGCGGGGGAATCATTGGTTGTTAAGTATGCGGCAGCCGCCTACTCCTTAACAACAATGTTGTTTAGTGGTTGTTAAGGACGTTGGCGGCCGCCCGCTCCTTAACAATGCCTATTTATCAATGTTAATAAATATGCTGGCTAGTGCCAGGAGTTAAATTACCCCATGTTTTCACTACTAAAATACAGCAAGACTTTATAAGATAACTCATGCAGTATTTTAGTAGCGTTTTTTTTTTTTTTTTTGTTAAATGCCAAAAAACTTTTTGAAAAAGCCTGAGTGGTATCTTAACCCATCTTTTAAGTGGAACAACACCACTTTGTGAATGAAGACCATTGTCTTAGTTGTTTTTGTGTTAGAGTTCAATGTAGGAGTGACAAGAAGAAGTAAAGCGAAATGAGGAGAACCAAACCATCATTTGGCTTTTAGGTGTTGTCTCTGATTCTGTATTGGATAACAGAAGCTGACCTCTTGAGTAGTACACATGCCCCTGATGACTACAATAATGATGACAATGAAAGATTCCCTAATTTAACAATTAAAGTGTCTTCAAGGACAAATGTAATGCATCAAGGGAACTCGATAGTCCATAAATGAAATTAATGAATAAAAACTAAGAAAAAAAACACGAAATGGGCTATCATGTAGTCAAATGCATCAATTGTACCCCATGACAGCCCATATTGTATGATATATGCCTTTTGAAAGCAAATACAATGAACTACAGCCTTAAACTGGCCATACAATGATCCAATTTCAAGCAGTGGGTGGCCCTGTTGGCACCCTACTGCCCGAAATCATTTGATCATAAAATCAATAGAGCCTGGCATATTCTTAGCTGAATAGTGACTGCTTCTGTTAAAAATCCTCCCAGCAGTGTCTTCTTCACGGCTGCCAGATACCGCCCTGGGTGACTGTCTTCCGGTGCTGTGAGAGTTAATTGGAGTGTCTGATACAGAGAAAAGTTGTGCAAAGTTGTGCCACTCACAGAACTTGTATTACTACTCTTTCATTATGCATTGCATTCTGCGAATGAGCAGTGGAGCAGCTGAATAACAGGATTCCACTTCCCGTTCACTGAACACAATGCATTGTGGAAGTGTAGCAATACCAACTATTTGAAGGGTGGAGAGGGCAGAAGGCGTGGAAAAGCATAGTTAGTCTTGCTGAAAAAAGACACAAAGTGCATCAAGTTCAACCAATAAAAAGGGGAATACAAAACAAAACAAAAACATTTTTTACAATCCTATATACACCATGCCATACCCACAGTTGATCCAGAGGAAGGCAAAAACCCCAGCAAAGCATGATCCAATTTGCTCCAGCAGGGAAAGAAAATTCCTTCCTGATCCCCCAAGAGGCAATGGGATGATACCTGGAACAACTTTATAAATGTTAGTATCCAGTTATATTATGTACTTTTAGGAAAAAATCCAGGCTTTTTAAAAGCAATCTACTGAGCTGGACAGAACCAGCTCGAGGGAAATTTTTGAGTTAAGGTTGGCCATACAGTATTCCATATTCTTGTACAATTTTCCTTTAGTTTTACCAAAACCATAAAATATGAGGTCAAACCTAAACACTTTCAATTTGTATGCAATCAGACAAGCAATTCTACTACATAGTTGAACGAGAAAATTATATAATGAATGGTTAGCTTCACTCTCACAGCACTGAAAAACAGTCCATCAGGGTGGTATTCTTCCGTTGTGAGGAGGCACAACAGAGATTATTTTTTAGCAGAAGCAGCCATCTGCAGGTAATGGAAAACCTAATGTTAAACATACTGTAACTTTGTGTTTTGCTATAACCCCCCCCCCCCCCCCCCCAAAAAAAAAAAAACTACATTTCAGCTTTAAAGCAGGGCAGCATTAAAAAGATATTTTCATGAACAAAAATAGTTCATAAACTGGTTTTAAATCTTAGTTGGTAGTCCATTAGTAAAGGTATTTTAACCGGACACTCAACAAAAATGACAAATTATTTTTATAGGACTATAGGTCTAACTGGATTTACTCAGAATACTGAGTTTCCATCTTTTTTCAGGGACACGATGCTTTGGTCTCATAGCTTATTCCTCACCAGAAGCTAGAAGAGTCTGATCTTTCCTTCCACTGAGATTTCGGGAAGCCAATCAATGCCAGCCTCATACTAATGCCAACACTGATGAAAGCTTAATCCACGTGATTTATCATTACCAAGCTAATAGCTATAACAGAGCTACAGTCCTGGCAATTTACTAGGCTGCACAGACTGTCCATCAACAAAAGCTTTTATAGCACTTGTGTAATTTATGTCAATACCATTTTATTATTTTTAGTTCTCAGTTTACATTATATTTCTATGAAAAGACTAATTGAGATTCAGACATTAACCCTTGTAGTAGGCTGGTTTTAGTACTGTCGACTGCTGACGTTAGTCGTGGATAGCAAAAATACAAAAAAAACTCACTGTTGGGTTTATTTAACAAGGCGGGACAAAATGCAATGACTGTGCAAACGACGCAGAAATTAATATGATTTAATGATATGACTCCAGTAAACCAAGGTCTGATTACTCTGTTGCTGCACTCAGCTCACTCAGCACATTTTTATCAAATAAACTAATTTGTGGGTGGCGAGCATCTGTATATGGGTCAATATATGCCTGTGTTATATTGATTTAACTTAGTATTTCTCAACCAGCATTCCATGGAACCTAAAGGTTGCTCCAGAGGCTGCTAGGGGTTCCCTGAGCAATGTCTGCCTGCCAGGCAAGTTACCAATGACAGCAAGAACTTTTTTAGCTTTCTGTAATGGGGGAAATCCTTCACAATGGCTACTAAAATAAAGGGCATTCTTCCCACTGAACACCACACTTGTGTATTAGGAGCTGTGGATATAGTAATTATTGTCAGGGGTTCCCTGAGACCTAAAAGTTATTTCAAGGGTTCTTACATGTAAAAAAGGTTGAGAAAGGCCAATTTAAGCTGTAGTAAATATGCTCTCTGATTCTATGGCCAACCCCTGCCAACTGCCAATATGCATTTGAAAGTTCTATTTTGGTCATAGCTAGTCAGGTTGAAAAAAAGACACAAGTCCATCTAATTCAACCATGACTTTATTCAAGTTATGGTATAGCTAGCGTAAGCTAGTCAACTAGACTTGTTCTAAAATGTTGGGGAAACACATTGGCTTAGAGGTTAGCACTCCCATTGGTTTGAATCCCGACCAGGACACTATCTGTATGAAGTCTACATGTTCTCCCTGTGCATGGGTGGGTTTCTTCCCACTCTCCAAAGACATGCTGGTAGGTTAATTGTCTCCTGTTATGTATGCATGTAAGATGGAAATCTTATATTGCGAGTTCCTTGAGGGCAAGGACTGTTATGAAGGTACAATATGTAAAGTGCTGTGTAAATTGTAAGTGCTATATACAGGTGCATCTCATAAGATTATATTATCAAAAAGCTAATTTATTTCCGTAATTCAATTCAAAAAGTGAAACTCATATTTTATATAGATGCGTTGCAGAGTGATATATTTCAAGCATTTATTTTCGTTACTTTTAATTTTGATGAGTATGGCTTGCAGCTAGTGAAAACCTAAAAATCTGTTTTTCAGAAAATTAGAATATTACGTAAGACATTAAAAAAAAAAAAAAAAAAATGAATACAGAAATGTTGGCTTACTGAAAAGTATGTCCATGTTCAGTATAGTATTCACTCAATACTTGGTCGGGGTTCCTTTTGCATGAATTACTCAATGCAGTGTGGCATGGATCAGCCTATGGCACTGCTGAAGTGTCATGGAAGCCCAGGTTTCTTTGATAGTGGCTTTCAGCTGATCTGCATTGTTGGGTCTGGTGTCTCTCATCTTCCTGTTGACAATACCCAACAATTCTATATTGGGTTTAGGTCAGGTGAGTTTGCTGGCCAATTAAGCACAGTGATACCATGATGATTAAACCAGGTATTCATAATTTTGGCAGTATGGGCAGGTGCCAAGTCCTGCTGGAAAAGTAAATCAGCATCCTCATAAAGCTGGTCAGCAGAGGGAAGAATGAAGTGCTCTAGAATTACCTGGTAGAGGGCTGCACAGACTTTTGACTTGATAAAACACAGTGGACCAACAACAGCAGATGACATGGCTCCCCAAATCATCAAGGACTGTGGACAATTTTGCATTTCATTTGGAAATCAAGGTCCCAGAGTTTCGAAGGAAGAGGCACAAAATCCAAGTTGCATGAGATCCAGTATGAAGTTTTCACAGTCAGTGATGATTTGGGCAGCCATGTCATCTGTTGGTGTTGGTCCACTGTGTTTTTCAAGTCCAAAGTCAGTGCAGCCCACTACCAGAAACTTAATATTTCCCTCTGCTGACCAGCTTTATGGAGATGCTGATTTAATTTTCTAGCAGGACTTGGCACCTGCCCACACTGCCAAAAGTACCAATACCTGGTTTAATGATCATAGTTTCCTGTGCTTAACTGGCCAGCAAACTCGCCTGACCTAAACCCCATAGTCAATCTGTGGAGTATTGTCAAGAGGAAGATGAGAGACACCAGACCCAATAATGCAGATGAGCTGAAAGCCACTATCAAGTAAGTATTGTATTAAGTTAATACATAGTTACATAGTTACATAGTAGGTGAGGTTGAATAAAGACAATAGTCCATCCAGTTCAACCTGTGTAGGTGTGTGTGGCTGTAATCATCTCACATACCCCTGAATGTTCTGATCCTTGAGATGTAAGTCTAAGAGTCTTTTGAAAGCCACCATACTACCCGCAGAAACCACCTCTTGTGGTAGAGAATTCCACAATCTTGTAGCCCTAACAGTAAAGAACCCCCCACGTTGCCTGAGGTTAAAACGCTTCTCCTCTAATCGCATTGTATGCCCTCGAGTCCTCATGCAATCCCTTCGAATGAACAGCTTTTTTTCTAAGCTGGGATCCCCATTAAGATATTTATAAATTGCTATCATGTCCCCCCTCAGACGTCTCTTCTCCAGGGAGAATAAATCGAGCGATTGTAGACGCTCTTCATAGTCAAGGTCCTCCAATCCCCTAATTAGTTTAGTTGCCCTTCTCTGGACTCTCTCCAGCTCCAACACATCCCTCCTGAGGACTGGCGACCAGAACTGGACAGAATACTCCAGATGCGGTCGGACCAGAGTTTTATAAAGTGGAAGGATTATAGTCTTATCTCTGGAATTCATCCCTTTCTTTATGCATACTATACTGTATATGTACTATATTGTACATGCTTTTCAGTAAGCCAACATTTCTGAATTAAAAATCTATTTTTATTGGTTTTATGTAATATTCTAATTTTCTGAGATACTGAATTTTGGGTTTTCACTTGTTGTAAGCCATATTCATCAAAATTTAAAAAAAAGAAATGCTTGGAATATATCACTTTGTGTGTACCCCTCTATATAAAATATATGAGTTTCACTTTTTTAATTGAATTACTGATAAAATTTAACTTTTTTCTGCCCCAAGCTACATAATCAATTTTGTCTCAAAATATTGTCCAAAGCGTTATCTCTGCTCCTCCCAACACCTCCTGCTGTCAAGCTCTCTTTTCACCCATACTTATCCCTAAGACTTCTTCAGAGCCTCTCCCATTCTCTGGAACACTCTATCTCAATCTGTCTAGCTATCCCCTACCCCAGTGGTGTATTTTGGTTTCGTGCTGCCCTAGGCAAGACTAAAATTGGGCGCCCCCCCCTCCTATGTAAATTTGCCCCACTCCTTTATAAACAGATGTGGCTCCCTCCAAAATTGAAGGACTACAAGTCCCAGCATTAACCCCTGAGATCTCACGAGGGGGGGGGGGAGGGAGAGAGAGAGGGAGAGAGGGGGGATGAGAGAGAGAGGGGGGAGTGAGTGAGAGAGAGAGGGAGATGAGATAGAGAGGGAGAGGAGGGGTGAGAGAGAGGGGGGTGAGAGAGAGGGGGGAATAAGAGAGGCGGCTCTAGCAACCAGTGGCCATAGAGAGAGAGGGGAGTGAGAGAGAGAGAGAGAGAGGGGGTGTGAGAGAGAGGGAGGATGAGAGTGAGAGAAAGGGGGGTAAGAGAGAGGGGGAAATGAGAGAGGCGGCTCTAGCAACCAGTGGCCAGAGAGAGGGGGGGGGTGAGAGAGAGAGAGAGAAGAGGGGTGAGAGAGAGGAGGCTGAAAGAGAGAGAGAGGATGGGTGAGAGAGAGAGAGGGGGGTGTGAGAGGGAGGGAGGATGAGACCGAGAGAGAGGGGGAATGAGAGAGGCGGCTCTAACAACCAGTGGCCAAAAGAGTCTCAGGTGGAGGGGAGCGGCTTTTTTGCTGCCCCCCTTCAAAGTGCCGCCCTAGGCCTGGGCCTTGTTGGCCTAGGCCAAAATACAGCACTGCCCTACCCTTGCTAACTTTAGGGGATCCCTGAAAACATATCTCTATAGGGAAGCCTATCAAGCCTCCACCTAAAAACTGAACTTTAAAATCTTCCCTCAGTTCATCCCCCACAGTTGTTAACTTTTGTACCAATTGCCCCACCCTATTGGACTGTAAGTTCTTAACCCTCTTGTATTTTATTGTTTTGTACCTGTATCATCTCCCTTTATATTGTAAAGTGCTGTGCAAACTGTTGGCGCTATATAAATCCTGTATAATAAAAATAGACCTAAATGGCCCTACAGCAGTATGCATGTCAACACTCATACAGCATATAGGTGTATGCAAAAAATAGAACATTTTCAATTCTTTGCCTATTCCAATTCGTAATTCAAGTGTTTACGATAGCACCAGCCGCTCATGTCTATGAGCGGCATGTATGCTGCACCTGAGAAGCCTTGGTGGTCATGGTGGGGGGGGGGGGGGGGTGAAATGGCAAAATTGATACTGAATAGGTTCTGGTACCTGTGTGTAAGAGGCCAAAGAGTAGATTTAAAATCTGCTATCGTATAATTTAGTGTCAATGTCAAATACATTGAAAACACTGCTAAAGAAAATTATTGCAGAAGACTTTAAATTCTTTGTGGATTTGTTGACTATACACTTACGTTTTGCTACATAACATGTCCAATAATAAAATGTAGAGAATCGCTGGTTCACGTTATAT
This sequence comes from Pelophylax lessonae, assembly GCF_965119305.1. Classification (NCBI taxonomy): domain Eukaryota; kingdom Metazoa; phylum Chordata; class Amphibia; order Anura; family Ranidae; genus Pelophylax; species Pelophylax lessonae. The sequence continues at coordinate 220,465,492 of NC_138769.1, forward strand.
GATTATGCACTTACAGGAAAGAGGTATTTCTCGCTACTTATTGAAATCTAAAGTTAAGCAATGACAGCGTGTTATGAAACTGTCAGTTTGTACATAGGGATGTGGTAGGTAGAACTATCTTGGTTTTCATCAGTACTGTGCTTTGACTGTGTTTTATATTAGCTGCTATGCAAGTCTTGATTTACAAAGAAAGATACGAAATTAGAGTAAACTGAAAATAGTTATTGCAGCAGTACTATTTCTGTAAGTTGCTTCAGTTTATAAAATGCACATCACATTCATGTTCCTAATGCAGTAGAACTATAAAAATATTTTTAATGATGAAATGATTACGGATTATCACTTTGATTCACCTGAAAATTTCCATGTAGTTCTGCCTTATCACTGTAGAAAAACATTAGTTAAGAGGAAAAGCAATGACGATTCATGAATTTTATGATTCCCTGCAGAGTTAACATATGAGTTTTAGTATAATAATAATAAAAAAAAAAATCACAGATTCCTTTTAAAAACAAATCCCTTTGCGATAATTATATTTATTCTAAATAACCAGATACTGAGTTACAGAAATATAACTTTTGCAAAGCTTACTTGTACAGAAATGTCAAAAATTACAAATTAAAAAGAATAATTGCATAGGATTTGAAGTAGAATTCCAGGATAAACCTAACTAGTCTTAAAAATACTCAGGTCTGGTCATGTGATCTGGCTCCGCTGTGTCAGCCAGCAATGGCTGCAGGGGAGAGGATGAAGCGCCTACAAGCAGGCTGTATTTTGGCCTAGGCAAACAAGGCCCAGGCTTAGGGCGGCACTTTGCAAGGGGGCAGCAAAATAGCTGCCCCCACCTCCACCTGAGAGTCTATTGGCCACTGTTTGCTAGAGCCGGCTGGCATCTAGCAACCAGTGACGTTACAGGCGGGACTCTCTGGCCATGATTCAAATGGAGGAGGATTTAACTTCCTCCTCCTCCACACCTAGTGCTCATGGGGCCCAATGAGTCCCACCGGTCCAGTGACAGTGGGCTGCAGGGCAAATAAGCAAAATCCACCAATCCACCGATGAGAGCAGCTGCTGCTGCTGAGCTGTGGCGTCTTCACACAGCGAGCAGGCAGCCGGCCGGCCCTGGAAACTGGCTAGAACTGAGAGCCTGCAAGGGAGAAGACCTCCACTGCCACAGCGCCACCCTGTCCTAAGCAGCAGTGGGTGCAGCATCCCTGGCGCCTCCCAGAGCCTGCACTCCTTCTCAAACCTCCTCTCCACTTCCAGCTGGGACATCAACAGGCTGACCGAGGGCCCAAAAGACTAGGACGGGCGGGAGGTAGGTGCATCACACACACTTACCCACAGACAGGGGGGAACAGGAGGGACTGCAGGCAGTCTCTCATCCCCCCTCTCTCACTCCCCCCTCTCTCTCTCTCATCCCCCCTCACCCACCCCCCTCTCTCTCTCCCACCCCATCTCATTAAATCTCAGTGGTTCTTGCTGGGACTTGTAGTCCTTCAATTTTGGAGGGCGTTGCATCAGTTAAATAGGAAGGGTGAGCAAATTTAAATAGGAGGGGAGCGCCTAATTTTAGTCTTGCCTAGGGCAGCACAAAACCAAAACACACCATTGCCTACAAGAGATGGGCCATTGAAGCCTATGGGTGACACCACTGCTCCCTGGGCATTACCAGTCATTGTTGGAACATTTTCTCCTCTCCACTGCAGCCAAAAACTGGTTGACACAGGAGATCACTGAAGCGGGCCTCAAATGGTTAAGTATAAGCACCTTTTTCCAAAGAACATAGATGTTAGGAGAGGAGAAGGGACATTTTTTAAGACTAGAATTCAAGTTTAACCAAAAATGGATCAATTCCCACAGAGAGGTTAAAGTGTTACTAAACCCAGGAGCCTGCATTCACTATATCTGGTCTCCCACAGTACACAGAACATAGAAATGTAATTATTTTAGTAAATATAAACTGCTAAATACCTTTACTAATCAGCAGTATATAGCAGTCTTGTGACTTCTATTAGTGTCTGGTTAAAGCTGGTAGGAGGAGTTTTCATTCTCCTCTGTCTATCCTATGAGGCTGCATGACCTCTGAACCTCTGTCTGGACAATGCTGATTGGCCCGGTGCTGATCAGTGATGGACTGAACACCCCCCTGTTCGGTTCGCACCGGAGCAATTTGAACAGGGGAAAAGTTCTAGGGAACATGCATAGAATAACTCTATTAAAGTCTATGGGACACGAACATGAAAAATAAAAAGTGCCCATTTTAAAAGCTTTATATGCGGGTTATTGCCATAAAAAGTGTATGGGGACCCAGGTACTGCCCTGGGGGACATGTATCAAGGCAAAAAATGTTTTTAAAACAATTGTTTTTACAGGAGCAGTGATTTTATTAATGCTTAAAGTGAAACAATAAAAATAAAAAATTCCTTTAAATATCATGCCGCATTTGTACGATGTATAGATCTTGCTACAGCAATACTGATATTTCTAAAGGAAAAAATGTAATTTAAACTTGCTGGCGGTTCTAATGTATTGTCGGCTACCGGCAAAACAGATTAAAAAAAAAATGAAAAAAATAGCGTAGGGTCTCCCCAGTCCATACCAGGCCAAAATTTAAAAAATAAATGGCATGGGGTCCCCCCCCCCAAAATCCATACCAGACCCTTATCCGAGCACGCAACTGTGCCTGTCAGTGCGGCCTCATCGGTGCAGGAAAAAACATATTTATTTACAACATTTTAGAACATAAACAAAAAAAAAAATTTTTATCAAACTTTTCGGTCTTTTTTTTATTTGTTTAGCAAAAAAGAAAAAACCTTGTGGTGATCAAATATCACCAAAAGAAAGCTCTATTTGTGGGAAAAAACTGACATAAAGCTAAAAGCTGAAAATTGGCCTGGGCAGTAAGGGGGTGAAAGTGCCCTGTATTGAAGTGGTTAAGCACAAAAGCAAAATACCTGTCCCTCCTTGGGCAGAGGCACTAGTAATCAAGGACATGTGTTATGCCCTCAAACCCTAGAAGTTCTGGATGAACCCTCTGCACACTGCTATACACCCTTTCTAGCAAACTTTGAAGTGCAAAAAAAGGGGTTTTTAGTTCACACATATTACAATACATGTTTAAGCTGGCCAACTTCGTCAAAGCAATCCCTCTATGGCCAGTCCCTAACCTGCTCTGCAAAATACAAATGCCACTGTGGATATAGTGCCAATATGGGACAAATGATAGTTGTCCAGCTTAAACATGTATTGTAATAAGTGTGAACTAAAAATCCCAAAGTTTGCTAGAAAGGGTGCATAGCAGTGTGCAGATTGATCATCCAGAACTTCTAGTTTTAACATATGGTCACACCCCTTTAGCATCAGATGGATTATATCCATGTACAAGCTATTGGGATTTGAGCACAGGTAGGTCTTATTTGTAATGACCTCAAACCCTTTGGAGAGGTGACCAGATTGGTCAGTAGGGTGAACTACAGCAGGTGTCAGGTCATTCCCATAATCTGTATAATACGGCATGCACTGATATTAATGAAACATAAATAGAAGTGAGACATACTGACCCCCCCCCCAAAAAAAAATGTAGCAGTAATCCACAGAAACCACTTCCATTACCACTGGAGTTATATAATGTTATGACTAAGGAAATTAAAAAAAAAATTGTATAAATGTTAATGTTATTTTTGCTTAAAGGCACTATAAACCTTCCTACCTTCACACTGTTTTACACCTGCATAAGATATGCATTGATTGTGTAGTTTCATAGCGCCATTTCTTGCCCTGTATGCACAGCCTATAGTAAAGTAAATCTTCACAGTCCTGTGTCAGAAGATTCTGTTTGTGTTCAAACATGAGGCATGCAGCATGCAGTAAGTTAATGTATGACCTCTGTCTGTAGTCTGAGAACTGACACTTCCTGTGAAGAAAACTAGATATCCCACAATCACTGTGTCTCTCAGTCTAGTGCTCTGCAAGCAAGCACTAGAGCACAAAGCAGAGCAATGAAGGGGAGAGATGTCACACTCCCACATTTGTGATGCAACAGAGAGGAAATGGCAAGGCATTGATTATACACTGTGTGACCTGGAAGTTGTCTGTCCTTTTAGGAAATAGAAACAAGCTAGGTGAATATATACAAACACATAGGGGAATCGATCAGCCATGACACTACAAACTGCAGCCACAACATGTGAGCTCATCTTTACATGGCAAGGCAAATAAACAACACAGGGAATATAGCTACTCTAATACCTAAACAATAAAAACATTTCAAAGTACACAATGCCTTTCAAATATAACTAAAGACAAAACTGTTTCCTGTTTAAAATATTAAAAAAGTGTTTATTGTTTTGAACTCTCTTCATAGCTGTTTAAACACACTGCTCGATTACTTTTGCCTTACTTCCTGGTCAGACTTTAGGTCGTGACACAGGAAGGAGTTGACCAGCTGAAGGTAGATGATGCAGGGTGTGTGCTGGTAAATTCCTTCCTGTGTCATGACCTAAAGCCTGACCAGGAAGTAAGACAGGAAGTAATCGAGCAGTGTTTATAAACAGCTATGAAGAGAGTTAGGTAAGTCGGTGTAAAATTAATGGAAAGCTGCTTTATTTTTGCAAAATAAGTACATCAATGCTATATTATTATACATAGGGGAGTTTAAATTTAGAAGAAAAAAGGGTAACTTAGCCTTTAAACAATTTATAAAATACAGCAGGGAAATTTGTCAGTCCCAGGATTCAGTGTTCAAAGGAAGGGATCTTTCTCATCCAGATGAAATTGGTTCTTCTGAATATACATTAAATTTATCGCATAGGAGTTAGGAGTGAGTGATAACTGATCTGCTATATGCAGCCAATGGGCAATGTGAACCAGATAATTCTGCCCTTATACAGGGTGCTGGTTGTTTTCTGGAAATGGCCATTGTGAAAAGAACCCAAAGATTTAAATAAGATTGCTGAATGGGCTTGAGTAGAAGATTATTTTGAAACATTTGAAATTGAAGCTGTTTGACCTGCCTCTGGAAGAGGCTTATGTGTCTGTGTAATGAAATATCACTGATCATTGTAAGGGTCTCAGAACTTATTGCATGCTCCTGATAGGGGTCCAGTGGGGTAGGGAAATCCTGGGGGTAGGCTGTATGGGGCCACATGATTTAAAATGGTGACCCCTGGGAGTATTGACTGACAACCTCTATAACCTCCTTTAGCACTCAGTAGGTCTTATAGAAACATGGGCATCACCAGGCAGCAAATGTTGCTGCTGCAATGCCCTACAATAAATTCAGAGCCACACAGTAAGGAGGGGATGGGTAGAAAATTAAAGAGAAGCATCACATGCAGAAGCAGGTGGGACAAAAAAAGGTGAGCCTGGATTTTTTGTTTTTAAATATAGTGTACTTTCAATGAGCCCATTTTTTGAGTTACTATTGCACTGTTTAGCTTAAAGTATATCTATACCCTTTACAAAGTCCATTGGGACAAAACGCGTCCGTACAGAATTTGGTAACCTATTCGGCAGGCAGAGCCTTTGTTAGTTTTGAATGACATTAGGATTGCAGCGTGCAGAGGAGACCGAAATAAGCCACAGGTAGCAAGGAGGGCAGAAGAACTATGTAAGTATCTATCTACTCAGGCTGTTTGATATAGTGCTGATACACATTTAAATCATGTGAGGTGGGAGAATAAATACGTAGGATCGGGTGTTGGGAGAGGATACCGTCTGAGAGCTTTGTGCCATGATAGCTGAAACGGGGAGAGAGGGTATGCAACCCAGAGGATCAATATATAAAAATGTGATTACCTTGCTGGACCAGCCAAATTCTGACCAGTATGTGGACTCCCCCTGCTTGACAGTAGTTGATTGTTTAAATAATTTCTGTAGAAGGGACATGTTGAAAATTTTTCTGTTGATCAACGGCTGGTATATTCTGCCGAGTGCAGGTGCTGCTTTCAGAATATAATGCCCCAGCGGGGGGAATTTCTCCATCCACCTCATATGTAGATGGAGGGAATCTGTTCATTTTTTTGTTCAACCTATACAGTAAGTCCCCTACTTACAAACGTTCAACTTGCAAAATTTCAAGGATACGAACATGTGTTTGCATGTCCAGTCCTGTAAAGCTGGGGACACAACTCAGTTTTATTCTTTCGCTCAACCCAGCGGGCTGAATGAAAAAAGCTGATAGATCACCTTACTAAAGGCCCGTACACACAATAAGAAAATCGGAAGGAAAATTTCGTCCGACGAACGTTCTGCTGATTTTCGGATTGTTAGTATAGTGCTTTCGACTGCCGATTACAGATTTTCGGACGACAAAAACTGGATGTGCAAGGTATAAAATTTTTATTGTACGTCAACACAACGTCCGATTTTCGCATAATTAGTTCAGTTTTCGTCTGAAAAAAATCTTAAGAGCAAGACTAGGCATGCTCAGAAACTAAAGAACACATGCAAAACAATTCAACACATGACATCACTTAAGTAAAATTCTGTCGTACGGGAATTTTGGTATGAAAATAACCTCTTCACTTTCAACATGAGATTAGCATGCAACAAAAAATGGACGACATATCGTTCGATAATCTGATCATGTGTACGGGGCTTAACACAAGCAATGTTAGTATGGTGATCTCCCCAGCTGTGCTATTGTGTTCTGACAGGGGGACTCCCCTCACCACAACACATTGATCAACGTCACAGCCATTGTCTGCAAGAAGTGATCTTTGTTGGATTTACGAACAAGCTCCCGGAACGGAACTCATTCGTAAGTAGGGGAGTTACTGTATATTTTTTTTAGTTACGCATGTATCTAAAGAACATTGAAAAGGCTGTATGTTAAAGTAGAACTATGGGCAAAAGGTTCTTTTTTTTTCATTTTTCATTTTTGAAAGAGCAAGGAAAGGTTATAACCCCATAGACAAACAGAAAGTGAGAGGAAATCCTTGCAAATTTAAGGAATTCGTTGGGGACCCCCAGGTCACCAGAACTAATGTCCCCATTGGAAGATTTTCCCTCTATTACTTTTCTGGGGACAACTGAAAATTTGGGTTTTTCTTTTATTTTCACTTTCAATGACAATGACAGTACAAATAGAGAAGGTGAATCTCCTTAATGGGAACAAAGACAGCAATAGAAGTTGACAAGCGTTTTAATCCCTTATCATTCTATCCTAAACCTAAAAAATGTTTTCCTTTACTTATACTTTAATGTATATACTAAACCAGCCTTTCTCAACCTTTTCAACACAGAGAAACCCTTGAAATAACTTTCCAAGCTCAGGGAACCCTCACTAAAAATTACCATATGTATAACTTTTGATAGATTAGTGTGATGGTCAGGCTCCTTACACCTGTGGTCACTGGGAAGAATTACCCCTTTACATATAGCTAAAAAGATCAATGATGTCATTGGGAACTTATCTGAGAGGTAAAAACTGCTCATTACTCAAGGAACCCCCAAAAACCTCTTGAGCAGGGGTGGCGAACACGCGGCTCTCGAGCCGCATGCGGCTCCCGGCCGAACTGAATGCGGCTCTTTGGCTCTTTGCCTCTTATGGTATACTGTGGCGCGTCTAGCGCAGTGTTTTTCAACCACTGTTCAAAAAAAAAATGTAAAATTTTCGCCCATTGGCGGGCGCCGTACTGTGTCCTGGGTATGGGGGGGTGGAGTAAAAAACCAGCAGGGGCGCCGATTGGCGCTCTTCAGCGGGACACTCCCACTTTTATGATGTCCGGGCTGTGATTGGTCCAGACTCCAGCCTGGACCAATCACAGTAGGACATCATCTTCCGCCTTCCTTCCCGCCCGAGCACAGTGTGCGCAGCAGCAGAGAGAAGACGTCGCGAGTCACCAGGAGGACCGGAGCGGACGGAGACCAGGACTCGGCGGGAGTCGGCACTGCAGAGAGACCGCATCCGGATCCAGACCAGGCCGCAGGCGCAGCGTGAGGAGGTCATCTGGAACCAGTCAGTCAGCAGCCCGGTAAGTGAGTCCTCCTCCTCCTCATGCCTATTCCATCACCTGTGCCATTATTATACCATCTGTGCCATGCCATACCATCTGTGCCATGCCTGTACCATCTGTGCCATGCCATACCATCTGTGCCATGCCATACCATCTGTGCTATGCCTGTACCATCTGTGCCATGCCATACCATCTGTGCCATGCCATACCATCTGTGCTATGCCTGTACCATCTGTGCCATGCCTGTACCATCTGTGCCATGCCTATACCATCTGTGCCATGCCTGTACCATCACTTGTGCCATGCCTATTCCATCACTTGTGCCATGCCTATTCCATCACCTGTGCCATGCCTATTCCATCACTTGTGCCATGCCTATTCCATCACCTGTGCCATGCCTATACCATCACCTGTGCCATGCCTATACCATCACTTGTGCCATGCCTATTCCATCACCTGTGCCATGCCTATACCATCACTTGTGCCATGCCTATACCATCACTTGTGCCATGCCTGTACCATCACCTGTGCCATGCCTATTCCATCACTTGTGCCATGCCTATTCCATCACCTGTGCCATGCCTATTCCATCACCTGTGCCATGCCTGTTCCATCACCTGTGCCATGCCTGTTCCATCACCTGTGCCATGCCTATTCCATCACTTGTGCCATGCCTATACCATCACTTGTGCCATGCCTATTCCATCACCTGTGCCATGCCTGTACCATCACCTGTGCCATGCCTATTCCATCACTTGTGCCATGCCTATTCCATCACCTGTGCCATGCCTATTCCATCACCTGTGCCATGCCTGTTCCTTCACCTGTGCCATGCCTGTTCCATCACCTGTGCCATGCCTATTCCATCACTTGTGCCATGCCTATTCCATCACTTGTGCCATGCCTATTCCATCACCTGTGCCATGCCTATTCCATCACCTGTGCCATGCCTGTTCCATCACCTGTGCCATGCCTATTCCATCACTTGTGCCATGCCTATTCCATCACTTGTGCCATGCCTATTCCATCACCTGTGCCATGCCTATTCCATCACCTGTGCCATGCCTGTTCCATCACCTGTGCCATGCCTGTTCCATCACTTGTGCCATGCCTATTCCATCACTTGTGCCATGCCTATTCCATCACCTGTGCCATGCCTATTCCATCACCTGTGCCATGCCTATTCCATCACCTGTGCCATGCCGTGTGTCTCCCTCCCGCCTCCCGAGTGTTTGTCTGTTTTGGCAGGTCACTGCGTGGTGTGGCTCTCTGACTCTCACAGTTTAAAATTTTGGCTCGTTTTGTCGAACTTGTTCGCCACCCCTGCTCTTGAGGAACCTTGGTTGAGCATTAAGTTACTAAGCAGCTACTGCTGGATAGATCCCTAGATGTTGTTTCACCAATCAGACTTGTATTGTTGTATATACTAACTTTTTTGATATATACATTTATTCCCAAAGTATGTATGTAATAACTGTTTGTACCTGCAGGCAAGTTGTAGGAGTTATATAGAAACATGTCTTTTGATCCTGGCAAAATGAGGGTCATATGACAAGAATTCCCAATTGTATTGCTATACAGAATGGCCTCACCTGATGAAGCATTTTCTAAAGTGGAAAATCCCTTTAAAATATGACATATATAGGTACACCGCTCTACATAAAAGTGGCCACTCCCCCTGATGACATCTGCTGTGACATAATGTGTCAGACGCCCTGTAGGTGACGCGATTGCGCAGGCTTGGATACGGAAGAGGGCTGTTGCTCAGCACGAGGAAAGAATCTGATTTTTGTACCAAGGTGTACATTTGATTATGCTGATTTTACCCTGTATTTTTGTGAGTATTTTTAGTCCTTTTAAACAAAATGGTATGCATACTTACTACACCATCAGAGTTTCTTCTATCCATTTGTGATTTTCAGGGGAGATCTTATGATGCCCCAGCATTGATCTCATTAAAACGTGTCTTCGCTATCCTTCATAGGCAGTCTCTCCATCTGGTAAGGTGGATCTATATACACAAAGTGGTGTTCCGGTGACGTGCTTCCTGCTTTTCTTGGTGAATGGAAGAAGCATTTGAAAGGGCTTATCAAGTTTCTGAATTATTTTTGTTATACACGTTTGTTGTTGTGGACTGTTTTATATACATTTACTTTGGAATCTTTTTCTAATATATTGGGATGCCTGCCTTTACATGCACATGAACTTTAGTAGCATTCCAGTCTTAGTCCGTTGGGTTCAAAATTGAGTTGGCCCACCCTTTGCAGCTATAACAGCTTCAACTCTTCTGGAAAGACTGTCCACAAGGTTTAGGAGTGTGTCTATGGGAATGTTTGACTATTCTTTCAGAAGCGTATTTGTGAGGTTTGGCAGTGATAGTGGACGAGAAGGCCTGGCTCGCAGTCTCGGCTCTAATTTATTCCAAAGGGGTTTTATCGGGTTGAGGCCAGTCAAGTTCCTCCACCACAAACTCGCCCATCCATGTCTTTATGGACCTTGCTTTGTGCACTGGTGTGCAGTCATGTTGCAACAGGAAGGGCCATCCCCAAACTGTTCCCAGAAAGTTGGGAGTATAAAATTGTCCAAAATGTCTTGGTATGCTGATGCCTTAAGAGTTCCCTTTACCCTTTACTGGAACTAAGGGGCCAAGCCCAACCCCTGAAAAACAACCCTACCCCATAATCCGCCCTGCACCAAATTATTTGGACCATTGCACAAAACAAGGCTCATAAAGACATGGATGAGTGAGTTTGGGGTGGAGGAAGTTGACTGCACAGAGTCCTGACCTCAACCTGATAGAACACCTTTGGGGACAAATAAAAGCAGAGACACAAGCCAGGCCTTCTCGTCCAATATCAGTGCCTGACCTCACAAATGCGCTTCTGGAAGAATGATCAAACTTTCCCATAGACACACTCCTACACCTAGTAGACAGCCTTCCCAGAAGAGTTGAAGCTGTTATAGCTGCAAAGGGTGGGCCAACTCAATATTAAACCCTAAACTAAGACTGGGATGCCATTAAAGTTCATGTGTGTGTAAAGGCAGGCGTCCCAATACTTTTGACAATATAGTGTATGTTTTCACATGTATTACTTTTCCACAGAGAATTTCACCTAAGCGCAGAGTTTCTCCCCTTATCTACTGAAATGTTGACTGACTGATGTTCAGTGGTAAGACTGTTAAATTATGCATTCACTTATATGGTAAATGCTTTTTCTGATTCTCCATTTTAACACCGCTTCCATCACTTTAGCGAATACAAAAAAATTGATGTGGAAAAGTCGACCAGTCACTTCAGTGTTATAAAGTAGGACCAAAGCATTAATATTATATGATCATAAACGGATCTTAAGTAAAGCAGTCAAAAGTACAAACTGTACATTGTATAAAAAATGCATATCCTCCACGCTGCGAGCATCTCATACTTGTAAATATTGTTGTCATATTGATCTAGAAGTAGTGTGGCAAACTTTAAATTGACTAGTTTTTAATCCCTAGTGCCTGTGCAACTACAGTGTAGCAAGTTCTTTCATCATAGATACGGTAAAGAAGGTGAATTATGAAAAAATCTACGTTTATTGGAAGAATTGGAACTAGTCTAGGAAACAAAATGTGGTTTTGTATTTAGTGAAGACCAGTACAGCAGTTTATAAATTACATTTTTAAAGTAAAATTGACCATAATTAGGATCAGATCAACTTAACATTAAAGGATAACTACACTCACCGGCCACTTTATTAGGTACACCTGTTCAATTGCTTGGTAACACAAATCAGCTAATCAGCCAATCACATGGCAGCAACTCAATGCATTTCGGCATCTAGACGTGGTGAAAATGACATGCTGAAGTTCAAACTGAGCTTCAGAATGGGGAAGAAAGGGGTTTAACCACTTGCCGACTGCTCACAGTATATTTACTGCGGTGGTCAGCCCCTCACAGGCAGAGCGACGTAGTACTACGTCGCTAGCCTGTGAGGCTCTGGGGAGCGCGCGCGCGTCACCAGAGGCGCGCCCCCGCGTGGTCACGGACCCCCCCCCCCCCGCGCGCGTGTGACCAGCGGACCCGATGTCCGCCGGTCACTTGGCGATCGGCGGTGCAGAGGGAGAAAGGCAGGCGGCTGATGTAAACAAGCCACCTGTCATTCCCCCCTGTGTAGGAATAGTGATCATACGGTTCTACTATGTAGGACCGTTGATCACTGTTCCTACACCTCAAGCCACAGCCAATCACAGTTAGAATCACGCCCCTAGGGACACACATAACCCCTCCCTCTCAGAAAAAGTTAACCCCTTCACTGCCAGTGTAATTTTACAGTAACAGTGCATATTTATAGCACTGATTACTGTAGAAATGTCACTGGTAACCCCAAAAGTGTCAAAAATGTCAGTCAAGGGTCCGATCTGTCCGCCGCAATGTTGCAGTACCGCAAAAAAAAAAACACAGATCGCCGCCATTACGCGTTTAAAAAAAAACCCAAAAATTACAAAAATCTTTCCCTTTGTTAGTAAACGCGATAACTTTTGCGCAAACCAATCAAAATACGCTTTTTGCAATTTTTTTTACCAAACATATGTAGCATAAAACAAATTGGCCGAAAATGTTAAAAAATTTTGATTTTTAAATTTTTTTGGGGGGGAATTTCATATAAAAAAGATGTGAAAAATATTGCTATTTTTAAAAATTGTCGCTCTTTTTTTGTTTATAGTGCATGATCAAAAAATCGCACAGATGATCAAATACCACCAAAATAAAGCTCTGTTTGTGGGAAAAAAAGGACGTCAAATTGGTTTAGGTACAGCGTCGCACGACCGTGCAATTGTCCGTTAAAATCACGCAGTGCCGCATCGCAAAATAGGCCCTGGTTAGGAAGGGGGTAAAATCTTCCGGGGCTTAAGTGGTTAAGTGACTTTGAACGTGTCATGGTTGTTGGTGCCAGATGGGCTGGTCTGAGTATTTCAAAAACTGCTGATCCACTGGGATTTTCACAAACAACCATCTCTAGGGTTTACAGAGAAAGGTCCGAAAAAAGAGATATCCAGTGAGCAGCAGTTGCGTAGAGGAAAATGGACAAACTGGTTCAAGATGATAGAAAGGAGACAGTAACTCAAATAACCACTCGTTACAACCAAGGTATGCAGAATACCATCTCTGAAAGCACAACACATTGAACCCTGAAGCAGATGGGCTACAACAGCAGAAGACCACACCGGGTGCCACTCCTGTCAGCTAAGAACAGGAAACTGAGGCTACAATTCACACAGGCTCACCAAAAAATTGACAATAGAAGGTTTAAAAATGTTGCCCGGTCTGATCAGTCTTGATTTTTGCTGCAACATTCAGATTGTAGGGTCAGAATTTTGCGTAAACAATATGAAAGCATGGATCCATCCTGCCTTGTATCAGCGGTTCAGGCTGGTGGTGTATTGGTGTGGGGGATATTTCCTTGGCACACTTTGGGCCACTTAGTACCAACTGAGCATCGTTTAAAAGCCATGACCTACCTGAGTATTGTAACTGACCATGTCCATCCCTTTATGACTACAGTGTACCCATCTTCTGATGGCTACGTCCAGCAGGATAATGCACCATGTCACAAAGCTCAAATCATCTCACCACTGGTTTCTTGAACATGGCAATGAGTTCCCTGTACTCCAATGGCCTCTGCAGTCACCAGATCTTAAACCAATAGAGCACCTTTGGGATGTGGTTGAACATGGTTGCATTATGGATGTACAGCCGACAAATCTGCAGCAACTGCGTGATGCTATCATGTCAATATGGACCAAAATCTCTGAGGAATGTTTCCAACACCATGAAGGTAGTTCTGAAGGCAAAAGGGGGTCCAAACCGGTCCTAACAAGGTGTACCCAATGAAGTGGCCACTGAGTGTAAAGTGGATCTCAGTTAATTTTGATTTAATTGCTCTTCATAAAATAATATATTCAATATACTATACATACATATAAATATATTATTTTTAACAGACAATTTTAAATTATATTTTAACCTGTTGCCACCCACATAACATACACATGCTACATATATGTGTGGCTGAAGTTTCTGTACTTTCTGGCAGGTCAGAAAAAGGAGAGGGACGAGCGAGCCCCCCCCCAGTCCTGAACCATACCAGGCCACATGCCTTCAACATGGGGAGGTGGATGCTTTGGGGCTCTGCCCCCGCCCGAAAGCACCTTGTCCTCATATTGATGGAGACAAGGGCTTCTTTCCAACAAGCCTGGCCTGTGGTTGCCGGGGTCTGCGGGCGGGGGGTTTATTGGATACTGGAAGCCTCCTTTCACAAGGGGGCCCCAAGATCCCGGCCCTCCCCTGTTATTGGGTATCAGGTACATCGTACCCCTACCCATTCACCAAAAAAGTGTCAAACAGTAACCACAAGAAACAGTTATATCTTCTCCCTGCAAGACAATATGCATGTAGGCGCAACGCATACTGCCCATTATGAAAAACTTACCTAAAAAGGAAACCCTCCAGCAGCACGCTGTCGCCTCTGACAGGGCTTCCATCTTCACCCAGTCTTCCTTCTGAATGGCCATTTGAATGGCAGAGCCGCAATGATGTCACATCGGATGGGAGTCACATCCGCAGCACGAAGCTCCGAAGGAACAAAACGAGTATGCAGTCCATTCAGAGCTCATGCAAACTGCTGACATCACCAAAGACTATCCCCTAAACAATGCACGTTTAGTAAATATTCCTTGTACCTACAGATATGCTTTATTATAAGTTTACCTGTGGCTACAAAGCACTAAGTGATGTTTACTACTGTTTTAATTACTTATCTTCCTAACCTTATTGTTAAAGAGTTATGACCTCTCTCTAAAAATGCTATTTGCCTGGCTCAATATACTAACTCTTATACCTAGGACAATTGTGTACATAGTAAAGCCAGAGGGAAACCAGAATTCCTGATCCAGATCCTTGGCTTCAAAAGTACTGAGGCCATTTAATGAACATGCTATGGCAGCCTACATTATCTGCCAGAAAAAGTTTCCTTTAAAGCAGTTGTAAATCCTTATATAGACCCAATAAAGTGACTGAGGCATTCATTGGGTATATGTAAGGCCTCAGGTGATACACAGAGATTAAACAAATCCTCCTACATAAGTTGCACCTGTTTATCTACTGCCATTCACAGTGCAAAATTAACATAGGATCTCTCAGCTCTGGAAAGCAGAGGGCGTAGAGCTGAAGTTACATCAGTGAGGAGAGGTCTGAGAGCTGATTGGAGGGAAGGGACAAAAGGGACACAAGGGACACCCCCGCCCCCCCCCCCCCGGGACACCCCCCCACTCCCCTTTCACACTACACACAGGTACAGAGCTGAATCTGTCAATCCGCCTTAGATCCCCCCCGTCACTATTTTTCTCTTGGTGTCAGGAAAACTTGTCGGAAGTGACTTATGCTTAAAGCTGAGGTAGAAGGCAGTGGACAGGAATGACACTTAGGGGTTGATTTACTAAAACTGGAAAGTCCAATATCTAGTGCAGCTCTGCAAAGTATCCAATTAGCTTCCAGTTTTTTTTTTTTGTCAAAGCTTAATTGAACCAGCTAAGGTTAAAATTTGATTGGCTACCATGCACAGCTGCAGCAGATTTTGCACTCTCGAGATTTTGTAAATCGACCCCTTAGTGCTCTGGATTGAGACAAGTACACTCTATTGAGGGATATGCTTTGTTCTAGGGATTGACCGATTATCGGCAAGGCCGATATAACGAGGGCCGATCTGCACTTTCCCCGATATATCGGTATCGGCCCCGGAACTAGCCAATATTACTGATATTAGTGTATGTAATATTAGTGTATGTAAAATCCTAGCATCCACTTTATTAGTGTTATATAATGTCCAGTGTGTGTTTTTGTAATCTAATAGTGTGAAATACCTTCATTACATCGCCGCTCGGCCCTTCCATGGCCCCCAGCTGTCAGTGGGGGAGGAGAGAAGGACAGCAGAGCGGGAGATTAGCTGAGCCCAGAGCGGGAGATCAGTCACACTATTCTAATCTAATACCTGGCTCTTCTGTGTACACTGCAGAGGGGAGGGGCTGAGATCTTCTTCTTACAGCTATGAGAGTAGAAAACAGCAGAGTGGGAGATTAGTGAGGAGAGCCCGGAGCAGCGATGTAATGAAGGTATTTCCCACTATTCTATTACAAAAACACACACTGGACATTATATAAAACTCTAATAAAGTGGATTCTAGGATTTTAATGATACTAAACTAGGTTCACATGGGATTCCTGGCAGGCAGGGAGGGAACGGAAGACGTTACAGCTAAAAAACCTACCCCACATGTTCAGTACCAGATTTGTGTCAAAAATTGTCTTTATTTTTCAAAACTTTAAATGTACAAAATATCAGCCCATATTGGCCGATACCGATACTTAGTGACAAAAATATCGGTATCTATATCAGCCCTGAAAACAACATGCTGTTTTTTTAATGTCTGAGGTTTACAACCACTTGAAGGTTTCGATTCACATTGGTGCGATTCCGGAACCCTGCGAATCCACTGCGTGCTACCGCATGGCACCCAACTTGCAGGCAGTTCACTCTGCCATATGCGAACTGCTGGGAGTGTCAATACAAAGTTAACGACACCCCCAGATTAGTTCACATATCACAGTTTGAACTGTCAGTTCGGACATGAATTGGATTGCATGGGTTTGAACATCCATGCAATCCGATTCTGTGGACTAAAAAAGGGTCCTGTGTGACTTTGGTCCGAGTGCGATGCGGATTTAGCCATGCAATCTGTATGGTTGAATTCGCATGGCACAGACTTTGCATGAGATTTGCACAGCAGTGCAGTGCAAAATCACATGCGATGTCTGACATTGCATATGTGTTAACCCGGCACGAAGTGTCCATATGTGCATGAGTGACAAATATTAATCTAGTGCATCTTCCTTTAGAAATGTGGATCACTTAATATTTCTAGACCCAAAGTATATCATGGTCCATGATTCATCACATATTTCCTTTCATAGTGCAGAATAGCTCCCAACTGTCCCTGATTTTGAGGGACTGTCCCTGATTTGGAACAAAGTCCCTCTGTCCCTCTATCCTCCTTATTTGTTCCTCATTTTGGTCTGATCTATATGGTTGTATATAAAATGTACTTTTTATCTTTCAAAAAGTGTTTCCCAGAGCTAAACCCCTTCATCCAATTTATAAATTGCTGCATTTTTAAATTTCAAAAGCCAATATAAAGGAATAGTAGTCCTAAAAAAAAAAAAAGCACTTGTGACTTTAACTAATCATTTTTTTATAATTCACCATTAAGGGGGTGTCGCAGGGGGGTGTGACTATTGCCTAAATACTTTTGCTAATAGGTGTCCCTCATTCTCATCTCAAAGGCCCCTTTCACACGGGAGATCCGATCCGATCCTCCTGTCAGTATTTCAGAGATACCTGATCAAATGCCCCATGCATACCTATGGGGCAGCAGGTGTCAGCAGAGACATATCCGCTGACACCCGTTGCTATCCGATCCGATCCTGTCTGTGAAATCCGGATGGATTGAACCCTATTTTCCATCTGTCTGGAGGATTGGATCGGATGGGATCGAATGAGAACGGATTGGCGGTCCGTTCTCATCCGATCTCCCTATAGAGGACAGCGGGGATCTGACAGCTCCGTCTCTGCACACAGAGCAAAGACGGAGCTGTCATCCGCCTGCTCAGCAAGGATCGGCGGATCGATCCCCCCCACCGCTGAGCAGAATGGACTCCGTCGGGTGGTGAGCCGTGTGAAAGGGGCCAAAAAGTTGGGAGGTGTGTTGCTGCATGGCTCCAAAAATAACACTATGTGGCTAAATTATAAAGCACAGATATCACTATCAGCACTCTGGTATACTCTGCAGTGTTTCCTTACTCTGTGGCCCATTCAAAAAAGTGCAGGCCACAAAGATGGGCTTTAAAAAAGAATTAGAATTCATCTCTTGTCTATAAAAAGCCAACAAATCCATTAATTTGCATTTAAGACAGCGTGACATTTTACTAATAGTTTTTCATCAGCATAATCTTTAAGCAATAAATTAGAAACCAAAGTGTCTAATCTTTCTTATTACAGCCTATCACACATCAGTGACATATTCACAGATCAAAGACATCTTGTAACGTCTTTGTTGAAGCAGTTTTTTATGAAACTAAGTACCGGTATATGTCTGTGGCTTAGAAGTGCCATACCTGAGACTTGTCAGTTTCCTGCACAAGTACACCAATTAAAAAACAATGCAGTAAAAGTAGAGTGCTACTAGGTACATTAAAGTGCATGATGCTAGAGCAATACTATTTTTTAAGGTAACTTGTTACGTGAAAAAGACAGAGAAACTAAGCTAGGTGTAAAAAGCTGGCACTAGCAGTACCTGGGAGCTCCCCCACCCCTCTAAATGCAAATAACACGTTTCCAGAAAAATACCCCAACATCCCCCAATGTAATGAACAGAAAATGAGAGGCATGGAGTAGGAGTTCAGGATGTAGACCACTACAAACCAGAAAAAGTTTTTGGTGCTTAGGGGACTCCCCTTGTATTATAAAGCAGTAGATAAAGGTGCTAGACCCCATCTAAGACCTAGTAGTGCTGGTTTTGAATGTTCTTATAAGTGTTCTTATTCCTAAAGTGGAACTTAAAGAGATGTACAGCCAAAGCTGTACTACTATGGATCATAGGAGTGTGGTTGGTTCTGCATTCCTGTGACCCGTTTTCAGCAGAGAACAGACCAAAGTCGGTTCTCTGCTGATCAGTGCCGGGACAAGGTCATCCAGCTCCCAGAGCAAGGATGCCAAACTGTGCCCCCCTTCCCTTAGGTTTAGGGTCAAGGTGCCCCCTCATCCCTGCAATAAACCATTGCACCCAGGGCAACCCCGCCCCTCCTGCCCACCCCTCGTCCCGGCCCTGCTGCTGATGTCGCAGAAGTCAGTCCAGGTACCGCGTCATCACGACAATGGAGTCTGGATCCACCAGGTGCCTGCACTGACACCCGGGTCAGCCTCTCAGCGAGCCGCTGGGAGCCTGAGCCAGCCACTCCCACCCCTCCACAGCTCAGCGATCCAATGAGCAAGGGGGGGGGGTTGGGGGGGGCAGAGCAGAGAGCTGCTGACTGACAGGCTCGGGGAGCAGTGAGAATCGAGCGATCAGCTGTGTTCAATCCCTCAATTCTCAGTGTAGAAGTTCCGGGGGATGCTGCATCCACCTAGGTAAGTATAGATGGGGAAAAAAAAAAACATCTCTTTTAACCACCTGTGTACCAGCTTGTAATGCCCTTTCATTACCAGGCCATTTTTCAGTTTTCAGCACTAGTTTGACTGACATTTACTCTGCCATGAATGCAGCGCTGTACCCAGATGAGTTTTATGGTATTTAACCACTTGCCTACTGGGTACTTTCACCCCCTTCCTGCCCGGGCCAATTTTCAGCTTTCAGTGCTGTCACAAATTGCATGGCCATGCTATACTGTACCTATATGACATTTTTTTATATTTTTTTTACACAAATAGAGCTTTCTTTTGGTGGTATTTAATCACCACTGAGTCTGGAACCTGTCCTGTTAAACCGCTGTATTGTCTTGGCCACCGCGCTGCAGCTCAGTTTCAGGGTCTTGGCAAACTTCTTATAGCCTAAGCCATCTTTATGTAGAGCAACAATTCTTTTTCAAGATCCTCAGAGAGTTCTTTGCCATGAGGTGCCATGTTGAACTTCCAGTGACCAGTATGAGAGAGTGAGAGCGATAACACCAAATTTAACACACCTGCTCCCCATTCACACCTGAGACCTTGTAACACTAACGAGTCCCATGACACGGGGAGGGAAAATGGCTAATTGGGCAAAATTTGGACATTTTCACTTAGGGGTGTACTCACTTTTTTTGCCAGCGGTTTAGACATTAATATGTTGAGTTATTTTGAGGGGACAGCAAATTTACACTGTTATACAAGCTGTACACTCACTACTTTACATTGTAGCAAAGTGTAATTTCTTCAGTGTTGTCACATGAAAAGGTATAATAAAATATTTACAAAAATGTGAGGTATATATATAGTGTACATATATATAAATATTGTGTATATATATTTTTTATATATCATTCAAGTGAAAAATATAACACCAATATGTCTGAAAAATACAAAAACAATCAAAAACAGAATCCCTGAGTTGGAAAAAGGATCACCCCCTTGTTTCAGCATTTTGTTGAACCACCATTTGCTTTAATTACAGCCTTTAACCCGTTGGGGTATGTCTCTACTAACTTTCGCACATATAGACTTTGCAATATTTGCCCACTCTTCTTTGCAGAATTGCTCAAGTTCAGTTAATTTTGATGGTAACCGTTTGTGGACTGCAGTCTTCAAATCATTCCACAGATTTTCATTGGAGTTTAGGTCTGGGCTCTGACTAGGCCATGCAAGGACATTCACTTTTCTTTCCTTCAACCACTGTGTGGTCATTTTTGCTGTGTGCTTTGGATTATTGTCATGTAGGAAGGTAAACCTTCTTCACATTGACAACTTTTTGGCAGAAGGCAGCAGATTTTCCTCAAGCATTTGACAGTATTTTGCCTCATCGATTTTTCCTTCTATCCTGACAAGTGTTCCAGTTCCTGCTGCAGAGAAACATCCCCATAACAGGAATGGTGTTATTTGGATCTTGAGATGTATTTCCACCAGACGTTTTGTTTAGTGTTGAGGCCAAATAATTCAATTTTAGTCTCATCTGACCACAATACCTTTTTCCTGATCCAGGGAGGGTCTGTGTTGTACCAAATACCTTCCACGTCTTCATAATAGACTTTACAGTGCTCCTAGGCATTGATAAAGCCTTTGGTTTTTTTTTTTTTTTGTATCCATCTTCTGACTTGTGCCTGTCCACAACTTTATCCTGGAGATCTTTTGACAGTGCCTTGCCACCCATAGTTGATTGTTTGCTTCATTTGCTCTACCAGGGACTGAAATTATCCAGGAAAGCTCTTTTCATGCTGAACCAATCAAAATGACCACAGCTGATCACAGTTGGAAGTCAAATGGCTTTGTGTGCCCATTGAGAAAGTAATTAGCTACACCTGATTGCGTTTTACAAGTCATTTTTCAAAGGAGGGTGATACTTTTTCCAACTTAGTGATTCTGTTTTTGAATTTCTTTTATTTTTTTTTCTGACATGTTGGTGTTCTATCTTTCACTGGAATGTTATAAGTCGCAGTGAGTAAATACAGCTGTACAAAACAAAATCTATTCCTGTTTCCATTTCAGGCTGCAAAGCAACAAAATGTGATTTTCTTTTAAAGGTGGGGGGGGGGGGGGTTATATATATGTATACAGTGGATATATATATATATATATATATATATATATATATATATATATATTGTCTTTAGATACTTTAAAGTGGATGTAAACCCCATTTATTAAATTTGACCTGGGCACATATATCTGTAGTGTTTACCTATCTCTCTCCAAAGCCCTAAGTCCCGTGTCTTTCTGCTGCTCTGCTCCTCTGTTATCAGCATGATAACTTCTGACAAGTTCTCCGACACAGGAGATAAAAGCAGCTGGAAGGGACTTAGAGACAGATAAGCAGAGAGCTTGTCTATTCACAGCTCTGCAAGTTTCTTCGTTCCTCTGCCTATGTGGAGGAGGATGTGTATCTTTCCTCCAACCAGCTCACACACAGTGTATGCCTAGACTCCTCTGCCTCTGCTGAAACCGGATGGAAAATTCGTAACATGATATGCATTTTCTAAAGAGCATAGAAAACTGAAGACATGTAAAACGTATGTAGGGAGATTTGTCTCATCTCTGTGTATAATCTGAGGCAGTTCACTTCACTGGGTATGTGTGAGGGTTTAGCCATGCACATGTCTTAAGCATTCCCACAGGTGCAACGAATGATCACTGTATTGTATATGACTGTCTGAGCCCTCTAGTGGCCATAATGTGGTATTTTCCTGAAATACCTCAATTACCAAAAAATGCAGCATTACGCCCACCAGATGGAGTGAACCTACATAAGAGATAATTATATAACGAACTTTACAGCAAAAATAAATGCAAATTCATTGCGCTTGTGCAAATGCTTAGGACATCTCCATGGCATATTTTTAAGACATAAACTCCTAAGTGTACTAAGAAGTGTTGGAGCTTTGCCACAAAAGCTGCAATCTTTTGTGAGCAGAACCCAATCTGCAATGCTCGGGGAAAAACTGTTGCTGATATAATAATTAGGATAGTGATTCTTATCCCAAGAAGCCACGGGTTTTTGATGTTATCTTTATTTCCCTTTTTTTGCATCCTTTTTATCTCTTATATTATTATTGTACAATATTTCCTTACGCTGTACTTTTTATTATCTGTGACATTATTTAGTTCTCTAGTGTATCAGTTCTCTTTTAGATTTGTGTACAATATTTTGTTATGTTATTCTCCTCATTTATTTATAATATTATTTAGCTTTTCGCTGGTTTGTATTCAGCTCTTCTCAAACTGTCTCTGGTGCTCTTCTACCACTCCACTACTCACTATTTCTATATTTAGACATGTTATAGTCACAACCTTATTTATACTGTTCTCACATCTCACATTCACTGACTGCTTTCATTCTTAACCCTGCCTTATCTGTTTATCAGTAGTGTCCCCAGCAGCCGCTCTGACCTCAGCTGTCCCCAGACGAGCTGCCCCCAGTTGTTCCCGTGTCTCTTCAGCTCTTTGTACTCGTCTCTGTCCAGCTGAATCATGTTCAGAATTCCTCATCCCATCCTCTGCCTGGGTTGGAAAGGCTGCATAGCTGTCATTCTACAAAGATCAGTGTCTTCTCACAAATCACAACATTTCACTTACTCATTTACTACGGATTTCTGATATTGCCTTCATACATACACTATGGGGTTGATTTACTAAAGGCAAATAGGCTGTGCACTTTGCAAAGAAAGTGCAATTGCACTCTGCAAGTGCAGTTACTCCAGAGCTTAGTAAATGAGGTAAAGCTTCACTTTGCAAAAAGCACCCAATCACGAGCAAGGAAAATAATAGATAACTGCAATTTTGCTTGTACATGATTGGATGATGGTAGTCAGCAGAGATTTTGCTCATTTACTAAGCTTTGGAGCAACTGCCCTTGCAAAGTGTATTTGCTTTTAGTAAATCAACCCTAAGAGCCGGTTCACACTAATACGACTCAAAGTCGCCCCGACTTTGGGCGACTTTGAAGTCGCCCGTGCAGCGCGACTTTATCGTGGCTTGAAAACGACTTCTCATAATAGAAGTCAATGCAAGTCGCTCCAACTTCACCCAAAAGTAGTGCAGGAACCTTTTTCTAAGTCGGAGCGACTTGAGTCGCTCTGATTAGAACGGTTCCATTGCACAGCATTGGGAGCTACTTGTCATGTCGCCTGACAAGTGTGAACCAGCTTCACTTTGCAAAGAATACCCAATCACATGCAAAGAAACTTAAAAAAAAAACAAACAGCAATTTTTCTTGCACCTGATTGGATGATGGAAGTCAGCAGAGCATTTGCTTATTTACTAAGCTCTGGAGCAACTGCTCTTGCAGAGTGCAACTGCACTATGCACAGTACAAAGTCTATGTGCCTTTAGTAAATCAGCCCCACTATGTTTTTGACTTTATGCCCCCTATTTCTATAAATTTGCAAATTTTACTTCCCGTATCATTCCGTTTTTCCATTTCTATGGTTCCACTGCTTACAATTTCCTTTTTTTTTTTACTATTTATATTTCTTTGACCAATACATGATCATGACTTATTCTTGAAGAATCTTGACCTCATTATTAGGGTGTTTCCATCTCCATGCCCTTTTTGTTCTATCCCCAAGGTGAAAAAAAAAAATAATAATAAATATATATATATATATATATATATATATATATGTATAATTATATATATATATATATATATATATATATATATATATATATATATATATATATATATATATATATATATATATATATATATTTACACACACACACTTATTTTAGGTACTGTATCAGTCTTGTTTCTGAAATTATATTAGAAAATAACATATTTATATATATATATATATATATATATATATATATATATATATATATATATATATATATATATATATATGCCCAAAAGTATACAAATAAATAATTATTAAATAAAGACACATGTAATATAATAAAAAAAGCATATTATATATATATACATTCACACTTATTTTCAGTACTGTTGTTGTTTTGTTTCTGAATTTACAGTATATCTGCAAATAACATGCAACATAGAAAGTGAAGAGAATAACAGAAAACAAAAATAAAAAAAACATCAAACAGCACCAAATCCATATTTCCTATGATGCTCTGCGACCCACTGGAACTGGCCAATAATCAAATATAAGCAAAGTAAAATAAACCTATTGGCTATATAAATCAATTAGACTTCTCTTGTCATTTCCTAAGGTCAGGTTTAAAAAATGAAAACCTGTCCTCTAATTGGCTGCCTTACACAACAAAAACATACATTACCCAAGAGGAGTTCATAAACTGAAAGTCCAAAGGTGATCGACACACCTCATGTTCATATTAAACTTTATGGAACTCTCTATGTGTATTAAAGTTCAGTCCATATGTACTGTATATCAGCATATCATCAACATTTTATTATGACATAATTCTATAATACACATCAGTGCTCTATAAACTTTAGTACTGGCTCAGCATAACATGTATTTCTCACCTAGTCTTTTCTTTTAATTCATCTTCTTCAAATGTGTCTGTACCCATCTGGGACTGCTACTACCTCCTATATATATATATATATGCAAACATGCATCTCAGAGCATTAATAATCCCTAAAAGATCTTTATCCACTGTCCTACCTTTATTAAATGAAATTAAGCCTTGGATTATATATACGGTACAAATGTCGGAGTGCCCTGAGCTTCATGGTTTTTTGCTGGGTATCTCTTGAGATGCATTCACACTTGAGCTGTGCCCATTTTAAAGACTTTACAGGCTTTCTTGAGCATCAATAAAGGTATTTGTGAGCATTTTGCAGGTGTCTCAGGCTTGAGTGTTTTTTTTTTATTTTTATTTTTTGTTTTAATTATTTTTAGCCAGTGGAAAGCTAGCTACTAGGGTGAAAAACCACAAAATATGCATGTATTTGCATGTTTTCCTAAGTGCTCCCTTTGAAGTCTATTGGAGCTAAAAACTTGGCTTGTAGCTCAAAAGAAATAAGCCTACTTCAGCTTCAAGTCACACTCTGTGACTTTAGTAGACACAAGTGACAATTTTGGAATTTTGGATGTTCACGGTTTTGCAGCTCCAAACAACAAAATACTCAGGTGTGTAGGAAGGGGAAGTGTGTGTAAGTGGGGGGAGTGTGTGTGTGTGTTGTGTGTGAGTGGGGGGAGGGGGGGGGGCAGGGGGTTGTACTTACAGTATGCAGCCAAGATGGATTAATTATTTCTATATGCTATATACTATATACTATGTATATATATATATATATATATATATATATATATATACTGTATATACATAATTTATGTATATTTGTATTTGTGTATTTATGTATAATTTATGATATATATATATATATATATATATATATCATATTTTCTATGGCATGTTTTGCACCACCTGGTAATACCTACAGATACTCTATTCTCACACCAGAAACAAAGATGTGGCTCATTTAGTAGATCACCACATTTTCCAATCTGACCTTTTTTTCCAATCTCACGATTTCAAAAATCTCTTCTGCACTCTGTACTTATCTCTTTTATATACTGTAAACTTTATATTTTATAGGGATGCACCGAAATGAAAATTTTGGGCCGAAACCGAAAATGCAGGATGCCCTTGGCCGAAAACCGAAAATTACTTTTTCCCCAAATTTTTTTTAAAATGGATAGAACAGGGGCATACACCAAAAACAGGTAGCGACGTACACCTGTCGCTGCCACCCTGTCACAGTATATGTACTGTGATGGGTTGGCAAGAGGTTAATTTAATTACCAATGGTATTTGTATTATGAAGCATGAGGGGTTAATCT